>NW_028318143.1:300000-572500 GCF_062004578.1 Staurois parvus
GGGTGCCTTTTGGAAAACCAGTTAAATTGATGTATTTAGTACGGCTCTAAGTGCAGTTCCCCATGACACTCAGTTGGCATCCACCATTTACTAATTTTAAACTGAACAGAGCAATATTTGGTCACTCTAGGCTATTGCACTTAGGGCCAGTTCACACCACGGAATCGCACTCCAGATCCATTCATGATGTGTTTCTGCATCTGTGCTTTTAATGTGTTTTTTGATGTTTCTGGATGCGTTCCAGATGCTTTTTTTTTTCGTCCTATTTTTTTTTTTCTACTGTACTAGGGTCCAGTGTGTGTGTGATGCTTTCCAGAGTATTTTTTATGCATTTTACTATGTTGCAATACAGGAAAAAAGCAGCATGTTTTTTTTTTATTTTCTGGAACCGGAACTTCCTGGAGCTGACCGCATTGGTGTGAACTATGCCATTGCGAACCATATAACCTACCTTCCATGAGATGTTGATGTAGAAAAAAATGCACTGGGTTACATATTTGTGTGAACTGTCCCTTAGGGCTTCCAGTACTTTTTTTTTCTGCATTCAAAATACACAAAGTAGGTTATATGGTTTTCAATGGCATAATTCACATCAGTGCTTGCAGTTCCAGTGCGAACCGGGTCCATGAAAAAAAGTAGAACATGCTGCAGAACTGTACTGGACTGCAGTAAAACACACCAGAATGCACCGAAATGCATAAAAAATGCACCGGACCCCAGTACAGTGAAAAAGAAAACCATTAGGAACGCATCTGGAAACGCATCAAAAATGCAACAAAAATATGCATGCAGAAACACATCTGGAATGGATCTGGAGTGCACTTTTGTGGCGTGAACTGGCCCTTAAAGTGTTACTAAACCCACACCAGTAAAATCAGTCTGTATATGCAGTAAAGCATGCTTGTTATCACTGTAGGACCTAAAGAGTTAATCCTCTGCATTGTGAAAAAAGGCCATTTGTTCCCGATTTACTCTGCTCCTCCCCTTGTTTAAGCAACCACATCTTATCTCTTGATAAGGTAAACTGAACAGTAGGCATTTTGCACATGCTCAGTTTGGTGTGTACTGCTAGAGTTTTTTTTTCCCTCTTGGGAAAGCAGACAAGACTGCTCTAACCGCTGATGAGAAAAGATATTTAGCAGTTTATATTTACTAAAATAATTGCATTTCCATGCTGTGTGTACTGTGGGAGACCAGATATAGTGAATGCAGGGTCCGGGGAGACCAGATCTAGTGAATGCAGGGTCCGGGGAGACCAGATCTAGTGAATGCAGGGTCCGGGAAGACCAGATCTAGTGAATGCAGGGTCCGGGGAGACCAGATCCAGTGAATGCAGGGTCCGGGGAGACCAGCTCCAGTGAATGCAGGGTCCGGGGAGACCAGCTCCAGTGAATGCAGGGTCCGGGGAGACCAGCTCCAGTGAATGCAGGGTCCGGGGAGACCAGCTCCAGTGAATGCAGGGTCCGGGGAGACCAGCTCCAGTGAATGCAGGGTCCGGGGAGACCAGCTCCAGTGAATGCAGGGTCCGGGGAGACCAGCTCCAGTGAATGCAGGGTCCGGGGAGACCAGCTCCAGTGAATGCAGGGTCCGGGGAGACCAGCTCCAGTGAATGCAGGGTCCGGGATGTAGTAATACTTAAACCCCTTGGTGCTGGTGCCTCTTGGCCCTTTAAAGGGTTTGTGACGCTGGGAGGTGGGGCAGGGTTTACGATCATGTGATTGGTTGTCACATGATTGAAAAGCTCCTGACCGCAAGTAGCAATCGGGACCTTTCCATGAGGTGCCAGTAAATGTTCCAGGAGCGCCACGGTGCTCTTAGCACATGTTTTGTTTACATTGGGTAGCACAAATACGTGGCCTCTCAGTAGCTGGGCCTTGGCACCGAGGGGACGACATATTTGCATACGCTTGGCGCCAAGGACTTAAAGCAGAACTAAGCTCTCCTATTATACAGCCAAGGAAGCTGCCATCTTAGTCCGTTTGATCTGCAGTTGCCATGATGCTTCACATGTGATCACTCATGACACCAGCCATTTGGCCTGACAGGTCAGTTGGGAGCACAAGCAACTGTGACAATTACCATTCATGTGCATGTCTTGAATGGAGCTGTTTTGGTGGATTTATTTCCTTTTAAAAAGTCCCTATGACTCAAAGCCCAGTAAACTCTCCCGTTCCGGGTTCAGTTCACTCATCCTTTCTTGTTTTGTCAGCTTTTGAGATATTTACTGGAAAAATGTTTTACATGCAAAATAGTGTTACATAAGGCAATTGAGCACAGGTGTCACTACTTATACGATTATTTCCAGGCCACTTTGATGCTGAGCTGATATTTTTAACCTTATCACAACCCCATCTTGTCACGGAGGATGGTGGAGCGAAGTGTCGCCACCCAGGACTCAAAGATGAACGTCTAATCATACTTACAGAAAGTGCTAATGAACTCATCTGTCCGAGGGTGACAACTGTGAGGCCTAATGCACGCCGACAATTTCATGCGTGATACCTGCTCTAGTGTAAGAACCTGGCTTTTTTTTGCTTTCTGCTATAAAACATATCCAATACAAAAAAATTAAACTTAACTTCATAAATTTTGGCCAAAATGTGTTCTGCTATACGTCTTTGATTAAAAAAATCCCAATACGTGTATATTGATTAGTTTTGTGTTACAGTTTGTGTCTACAAACTATGGTATACAGTATGTATTGGATTTGTTTTGTTTTTTTATTAAACTACTAATGGCGTGATCGATGATTTATAATGGGACTGCAATAGTGCAGCGAGCAATCTGACATTAAGTCCTCATGCACACGGGATGTTTTTACACCGTATCTTTTTGGCTTTTGACGTTTTTTTCTACAGCCAGTAAACCCCCCAGCATGTTATCCTAGGTGTCCATCCCCGCCATGTTCTCCTAGGTGTCCATCCCCGCCATGTTCTCCTAGGTGTCCATCCCCGTCATGTTCTCCTAGGTGTCCATCCCCGCCATGTTACCCTAGGTGTCCATCCCCGCCATGTTACCCTAGGTGTCCATCCCCGGCATGTTACCCTAGGTGTCCATCCCCGGCATGTTACCCTAGGTGTCCATCCCCGGCATGTTACCCTAGGTGTCCACCCCCGGCATGTTACCCTAGGTGTCCACCCCCGGTATGTTACCCTAGGTGTCCACCCCCGGCATGTTACCCTAGGTGTCCACCCCCGGCATGTTACCCTAGGTGTCCACCCCCGGCATGTTACCCTAGGTGTCCACCCCCGGCATGTTACCCTAGGTGTCCACCCCCGGCATGTTACCCTAGGTGTCCACCCCCGGCATGTTACCCTAGGTGTCCACCCCCGGCATGTTACCCTAGGTGTCCACCCCCGGCATGTTACCCTAGGTGTCCACCCCCGGCATGTTCTCCTAGGTGTCCACCCCCGGCATGTTCTCCTAGGTGTCCACCCCCGGCATGTTCTCCTAGGTGTCCATGCATACAGACTGTAATCAACACTTTTTGGTTGGAAAAAAAAAACCCAGGACTAGTGGATTTCTAGAGGAGTTTTTTAGCTTTAAAAATGTATTTATTTCAGGTAATTATATAGCGCTGTCAAACGCAGCGCTTTACATATATATTGTACATTCACATCAGTCCCTAACCCTCAAGGGGCGTACAATCTAAGGTCCCTAACTCACATTCATACATACACATACTAGGGCCAATTTAGACAGGAGCCAATTAACCTACCAGCATGTCTTTGGAGTGTGGGAGGAAACCAGAGTACCCGGAGGAAACCCACGCAGGCACAGGGAGAACATGCAAACTCCAGGCAGGTGGTGCCGTGGCTGGGATTCGAACCAAAAACCCTAGTACTGCCAGGCAGAAGTGCTAACCATTTAGCCACTAAATGCTCTAATGCTGGAAAATGTGGTAAAATGCAGGAAATCGTGGCAAACCAGCGTTTTTGGACTTTTTTTTACCTTGAAAAAATTTTTTTCAGTAAAAAAAACTAAAAAAAAAATGCAAACGCGTTAAAATGCAGATAAACGCTAATACAAAAATGCAAAAAAAGCTGAAAAACTCACTTAGCAAAAACAGGTTCCCCCTCCCACTTCCTGTCAGATTGTCTCTACGATCCCAAGAAGTTCCCTCCCCTCCCGCAACCTCTTGGGACGCGTCACAGGTCCCAGAAGGCTGCAGGACCATTCACAAAGTGCAGCATGGCTCATGCATGTGCGGTGGACACCTGGCTGTGAAGCTGCAAGGAGTCACAGCCTGGTGCCCACAGTTAAGATGCCAGCACCGCTGGCTGAGGGTCAGGGAAGAATGGGTTCAAGTGAGGATGGCGCTGGACTCTCAGACAGGTAAGTGTCCTTTTTATTAAAAGTCAGCAGCTACACTATTTATAGCTGCTGACTTTTAACTTTTTTTTTTTTTAGGTACAGGCAGGTGAAGAACCTCTTTAAGGTGATCTGTGCGATTAGTTGTGCAACGGTCAAAGCCAAAGTCACATCCAAGTCACACCCATCCAAAGTTGCATCAAAGTCGCAATGTAAAATCACAATGTAATTTGCACGACTTTGGCGTCACACAAGAGTGAATGGAGCCAAAAACTAAGATCATGAATACAGTATTTTGCTGAAAGAATAGTGAATGATTGAAACAAACATAGATTCAACATAGATCAACAGTACATGGAACAAACATAGATCTATACATAGGTTAAAATACAAAAAAAATAAAAAAAAAATAAACATAGTAAAAAAAAAAAAATCGCAAATGTAACAATATGTAATGTAAAAAATACAATAAATCACAAGTATAAAAAACATGAAAACATAAAATAAATATAAAAAATAAAGTACATGAATTAAAAAAAATTAATACATCACAAATGTACAAAAAAATTGTAAAGATAAAATAGTATAAAAAAAATAAAATACATAAATGTAAAAAAAAGCCACAAATGCAAAAAAAAACCCATTTAAAAATAAAATAATGTACAAATAACTAAAGAAATGTAAACAAATCACAAAAGTGAAACAAAAAACTAAGAAAAAAAAAAGAGCAGACTCGAGGGTCTTGGTCTTTTCTACTGTCATGTCTTATATGTTTCTATGTTTCACATCAGTCTGTAGTGCCAATATCATGCATGCTTGGTCGATATTCCAGCTCAGCATCAAAAGGCCCCTGGTCATTCTTTTATTAATGTTGGCAGCTCTATGGATGAACAATCTGAACTACCTTCTGAACCTGGCAGAAGTTCCCCCTAGGGGCACGGATACTGCTGCAAACTGCAACATGCAAGGTCTGCTGTCAAGTCTTCTAATTCCCCAAATCGTTTATCACGTACAGACAACAGGAATCATACAAGATAACAGGTTTGGTACTTCCTAGTACCTATCACCAAATAAGAAAAGTGCCCTTTGTGGGATTTCTTACCTAATAAATAGAATATTTTCATTTGAAGAAGCCGATATGAACTCCACAGCTGAAGTAGTAGATCCAAGAGGCTTGGGAATCGCTGCCCTATGACGTCGGCAGCTTCCTTTGGAGATTTTCCTGTTTCTTTGTTTGTTCAGGGCTTCTACTTCCTACACTTTCATCAGTTCCAACAAGGAGTTCACTTCTAGCCGCGTTCAGTGTGCGGAGCTTCGTGTGTCGTACGTCGCTGCCATTTTCCTTACCAAACCTTAACCTTTGACGTCTGATTCAAAAGGAATTCAATTTGTATCTAAACTGTCATATAAAACTTTAAACCACTTTAAGGAAAGCATCCATTACTGATCGTGGTCCAGAAAAAGGTGTGCCTGGTTATTCTTTATCAGCATGCCATGAAAGTCCATGCTAGTTCCCCTGACAACCTTCTTTTCTCTGAACAAGGATGGAGCCATCTTTGTTCAGGTATCATCCAGGGTCACCATCTTCTTCTTGGACTGAGATGAAGTCTCAAGATAATTGTCATGAAATGTCTGACACAAATCAGCCCCTTAGAGTTTGTGGTCCCAAAAAAAAATGTGTATGGCTGTTTTTTCCTATCAGCATGCCATGCAGGTTCATGATTGTTCCTGATGTGTCACCCAAGTATAGAAGTCAGACAAAATCACGGAGTAAGATCAAAAATAGTAGATACCATATTCTTTCCATGATAGAAGTACTATATAATGCACCTAGCATCAGATACACTCACTGGCCATTTTTTTAGGTACACCTTGCTAGTACCGGGTTGGACCCCCCGTTTGCCTTCAGAACTGCCTTAATTCTTCATGGCAGAGATTCAACAAGGTGTTTTGGAACCATTCTTCAGAGATTTTGGTCTATATTGCCATGAGTTACTGTTGCCTTTCTGTCATCTCGATCCAGTCTGCCCATTCTCCTCTGACATCAACAAGGCATTTTCGTCCACACAACTGCTGCTCACTGGATATTTTCTCTTTTTTGGACCATTCTCTGTAAACCCCAAAGATGGTTTTGGATGAAAATCCCAGGAGATCAGCAGTTGTTGAAATACTAAGACCAGCCGTTTGGCACCAACAGCCATGCCATGTTCAAAGTCACTTAAATCCCCTTTCTTCCGCATTTTGATGCTCGGTTTAAACTTCAGCAAGTCGTCTTCACCACGTCTAGATGCCTCAATGCACTGATTTGCTGCCATGTGATTGGCTGATTAGCAATTTTTGTTACCAAGCAGTTGAACAGGTGTACCTAATAAAGTGGCTTGAGCTTGGTTTTGAGATTTTATTGAGGGGTAAACTTGGATAGTGTAGAGGGGTACATGGGATGCCCAAGGAACCATAGGACTTGAGGACAACTGCTTACAAACTATGTACAAAGATTTGTATTAGCAACAGTCTCTTCTTGAAGAGCACTAAAGGCTCTTAGGGGTATCTCCTCAGTCCCTGGATGATTGCTTCTCTTCACCCAGCTGCCTGAGGGTATCCCTGAGCAAGGGGGCCCAAGAGCTGCGGATTGAACAGTCCCAGATGAGAAGTTAGTTGGGTGTTACACCTGACCACCCTCTCCTTATCTGGCCCGGGGGGTGAAGGAGTACTCACACTGTCCTCTCCTGTTAGCTTAGTGGGTTGGTGGCTGCCTTCAGGCCTTACGCTAGGCTGGCTCCTTCCGTGCTATACAGGCTGTCCTCTACAGCAGACGTTGAGGCAGTGGAGATTCTCTTCTCCAGTGACCTGCTTGTATGTCCCAGGCTCCACACTCCAACCTTCTCTCAATCCATCTTCCACCCGACACTGCACACCTGCCCCCAGGCTCAGCCACATTTGAGGGTTATCTTGGTCACCATGCCCAGCCTCCTGCCAGGGGATTGGCCAGGGTACCTCAAACATGCAGAACTGGGCCGCCTCCTCCCCTCCTCCAGAAAGCTTTCAGGTTTCTGGAGCGGTGAAAGGGCTCCAGAAGCCCTGACTTGTTTAGAACCTCATTACCTCTCTCCGGCTGACTCATCCCCAGGCTGCTACTTAGGCCATTTTTGTTAGAAGCTAACAAACCTGGAGGGCGTACACTAAAAACACGCTGAAAAACGCTAATGCAAAAACACTAAAGAATTTTTACACGTTTTTAACACGGCATTCTACAGCTACTAACATTTGTATAATGTCCAGTGTGCATGAGGCCTTAAAGGTATGAAACAACTACACTGTTGTACATTGTGACGCACCAAGATTTTATTAATTATTATTGGTTCACTTGAAGATATTAAAGGCAATAAAAAAACAAATATGTTATACTTACCTGCTCTGTGTAGTGGTTTTGCACAGAGCAGCCCCTATCCTCCTCTTCTCAGGTCCCCCATCAGTGCTGTGGCCCCTTGCCTTCTGCCTAGTGCCCCCAGAGTAATCATCTTGCTATGGGGGCACTCTTTGCTACGAAGCTGCTGCTCTGCATGTTTATTCACACACAGAGCTGCGGCTCAGCCCTCTCCCTCTCTCTCCTCATTAGCTCACTGGTTGTGATTGAAGCTGTGGGAGCCAATGGCTCCTGCTGTCACAGCCAATGAGGAGGGAGAGTCCCTGGAGAGCCAAGGCTCTCGTGCACATTGCTGGATCACAATGGGGCTCAGGTAAGCATTGAAGGGTTGCTCCACACTGAAGGTTTTTTTTATCTTCATGCTTATAATAGAGTTTATTAATTTTGGACTTGAACACATCTTTTTGCTTCATTTAATTTTGTTTAATAAATGTTACCATAGTGGGGATTTGTTACCAATAAAAGAACACTTGCATATGCAGCAGTTTACTAATTAAAGAAATGCCCGTAGCGAAAGAAAGAAGAAATAGCGCAGGGCATACATGACTAGGCCCAGAGTGGGGGAAGGAAGAGCAGAAAGGGTTAAGGTAGCTCCAGGAGGATTTTGTTATTGTTAGTGGGGGGTAGCTGATTGGTAGAGGTTGGTGTAGGTGGGGTTTTGCTGCACCTTAGGATGGGAGGTTCTGTGAGGGGGAGTCAGTTAGCTGGACGGCAAGAGTGTGAGCTTGGTGTCTGTTTAGCACACCTTGCTTCAGGCCACCTTTAGCCCTGCCATGGACAGCCTTTTGGCTCAGCTGCAGGAGGCAGCAGAGGACAGGGGGATGGACTGGCTGCAGAGCCGTGTCTCGGATCTCTTGCAGGATCCGGGCTCATCTCCTGCAGCAGGGGGGCGGGAGGGCCCACGTGCTCGAAGGTCTAGGCCTCCGGAACGCTTTAGCCCGGGCTCCCCCCCCCCCTCCCAGAGCTCAGCACCACCATGGGAGCCCCGCTCGGGCCCCTCCGGCTCCGCTTGCAGGGCGCTCCCTTGCCTCTGCTAGCGGGGAAGCCGGGAGGAATCCCCGCCATCGGCGGAGCTCAGTGGGCGGGGCCTCGTGCGGGGGAAGCCCCTCCCCCCGCCCACACGGCATGGAGGCAGAAGCAGAATCTGCGGCTCCTCCACTGACAAGGTGCCGGTCAGGGAGGGAGCCCTGCGTGGGAGGCGCACAGCTGCGGCTGCCGGGCTGTCTCCTGTTGCGGCCGGCGGGCCCCCTGAGAAGTCTGGGGCTCCGGCTCCAGTGAGGCAGCAGCGTGGGATCGGCACTGGACGGAGTGCAGCGGGGAGCTCTGCGGCTGCTGGGCTGTCTACTGCTGCGGCCGGCGGGCCCCCTGGACGGTCTGGTGCTCTTGCTCCACAGCAGCATCAGCGGAAGACTGGAGCTGGGCGGAGGGCAGCTGGCAGTGCTGCAGGTCGGAGCCCAGGGACGGCGGTGAGCGTGTCTGGTGCCGGGAGGCGGAGTCGTGAGCGGCACAGACCAGCAGGACCCGTGGCTCCTGGGACCGGGAGGCCATCTGAACAGCGTGCGGAGGACGAGAGGTCGGAGGGCGAGCTGTCGGAACCCGATGCGGGGGCGACGGCTGGCCGCTCTACAACGGTGGATCGTGAGCACGCGGCTGAAGGGGCATCTCCTGGGCAGCCTGGTGAGTTACCTGTTCTGGGGTCTATCTCTTTTTCTTCTGCGTTACGGGACCTGCTGGGGGGTGGTAGGGCCGCTACGGTGGGCGCGGCCTCTGCGGCGTGCACTGTCGGCGTTCCCCCGTCGGGTATGGGTGGGGGTCTCGGTGATGTGATTTCCGGTTTGCGGGACCTGTTGCGGCGTCTTGAGTGGGGCGCCTGGGCCTGCTTCTGCGTGGCTCCCGCCGGATGGTGGGGAAGGTTTCGGGGTTCTTGTACAGGACAGCGGGGACGTGCGGCATCCGGGGGTCTCTTCTCCTCCGGGGTCTGGGCTAGGGGTTGTTCCGGCCACGACAGGTGATCGGGGTTCTGCGGCCCCCTCCGCGGTGTTGGGTGCAGATTCGAGGGTGTCCGGGCCTGTCGGCTTGGCGGACTCGGCCAGGGGCGAAGTGTACGTGTGTTTTGAGGGCCCTTTGGGTGCGCATTTACAGTCGGAGGTACGGGAGTAGCTTTGGAGTGGGGAGTACATTGATATATTCTCACTCTTGCCTTTGGAGCGTTTTCCTTTTGAAGGGTCCCGGGTTGACGAGAGTAGGCAGGTGGAAGCGGAGCAGCGGCGTTTTCGTTTTATCCCGCGTACCTTTGCAAATTGGTTGCAGGCGTTCGCGATCATGGCTAGTGATTAGGGAGGAGGCTCCTGAACATTGCTCGGCACTGTTCTGTTACCTTGATGCCATTGGTGAGGCTCACGGGGTTTCTGGGGGTACTGCGTGGCTTCGGTACGTTGAGCAGTTTAGGCAGCGGAGGGCGGTTCGCCAGTCGTTGCGTTGGGATCATAAGGACGTTGGCCTCTGGATGCGACTCATGACACCGGCGAGGGCCCCTGGTTTGTTTTTTCAGAGCGGGGCCGGCGGTTCGTTCTTCCCGGGACAATCGGCCTCCAGGCGTCAGGGGTTCTTCTGGCAGTTCCAAGAGGGGACGTGTTGATTTGGTGGGTCTTGCCGTTTTAGGCACAAATGTTCCGGGTGCGGGGGCTCCCATCCCTTGTCGCGCTGTTTCCAGCGGGGTCGAGGCCTTTCCGGAGAGCATGCTGGTAAGAGGGACGACTCCGGTGCGAGTGGAAAGGATGGGGCTTTTCTTAAAGAGGTATCCTGATCGCGCAGCTGCAGTGTTGCTGACGCGGGTTTTTCGGAGGGTTTTCGCATCCCGTGTACTTTGACTTTGATTCCTCCCTTAGCTCGGAATTTGCGGTCGGCCTTGCGGCATGAGGAGGGGGTTTCGGCTAAGTTGCGTAAGGAAGTGGGGTTGGGACGCATGGGGGGGTCCGTTTGCTTGCGCTCCGTTTTTGGATTTGGTTGTTTCTCCCTTGGGGGTTGTGCCCAAGAAGGAGCCGAATGCGTTTAGGTTTATTCACCACCTGTCCTTCCCTAAGGGGGGGTCGGTGAATGATGCTATTGATTCGGAGTCATGTTCGGTGTCTTACACGTCTTTTGATGTGGCTGTTTTTCTGGGTCCGTCGGTATGGGCGCGGTGCGCTCATGGCGAAATCGGACGTTGAGTCGGCTTTTCGGCTGTTGCCAGTCCATCCGGACAGTTTTCGTTTTTTGGGTTGTCATTGGCAGGGCTATTTTTACGTTGATAAGTGCCTTCCTATGGGGTGTTCTATATCTTGCGCTTTGTTCGAGAGGTTCAGTTCATTCGTGGAGTGGGTGGTGCGGGATGTCTCAGGGGTGAATTCGGTCATCCAATATTTGGATGATTTTCTTTGCGTGGGTCCGCCAGATTCCGGAGTATGTGCAGTTTTGCTGGCCACTTTGCAACACTTTGCTGAACGTTTCGGGGTTCCTCTGGCGGTGGATAAGACTGTGGGCCCGGCTATGGAGATGACTTTCTTGGGCATTGTTTTGGATTCCGGCACGATGGAGTGCCGCTTGCCTGAGGTTAAGCTGGTGGCTCTACCAGGGGAACTACGTGGGGTGCTGGGGCAAGCGAAAAATTCAGCTGCGGGCCTTACAGTCGTTGTTGGGCAAAACTTCACTTCGCTTGTCGGATTCTGCCCATGGGTCGGGTGTTCTGCCGCCGGTTGGCGGCGGCGACGGCAGGGATTACCTCCCCTTTACATTTTATTCGGTTGACTCGGGATCATCGGGAGGACTTGCATTTGTGGCACACCTTTTTGGATTCGTTTAATGGGCGGGCTCTCTGGATGTCTGGCCCTGTTAGCAATTTTGACTTGGAATGGTTCAGGGACGCGGCGGCGGCGGCGGGCTATGGGGCTTTTTCCAGGGTTGATGGAGTACGGCCTCGTGGCCAGCTTCCTGGCGGGAGGCGGGTTTTCTTCGCAACTTGGTGTTGTTGGAACTTTTTCCGGTGTTGGCGGTTGAGGTTTGGGGAGAGGATTTTCGAAATCTAAACGTGCGTTGTCACTGTGACAATTTGGGGGTGGTTCAGGTCATCAATCGGGTCTCAGCTTCTTCACGACCGGTGGTGGCCTTGCTTCGCCATTTAGTGTTGCGTTGTCTGCGTCTGAATGTTTTTCTCCATGCGGTGCGTCTCCCTGGGGTTGATAACACCGTGGCTGACGCTTTGTCTCGCTTTCAGTGGGACAAATTCCGAGAGGTGGCGCCGGCGGCGGAGCAACACGGGGTTCCTTGTCCCGACGGGCTGTGGGAGATTGCCTTGGAGTCCTTGCGGGCTGGATCCGGCGTTCGGTGAGTGAGGCGACTTGGTCTGCATACTCTAGGGTCTGGTGGGTGTGGCTGGATCTGCTACAGCGGGTTGAGATTGATCCCTGGGGGCCGGAGGTGTTTTTGGCGGTATTGTACTTTGTGGCGCGGAATTTTGAGCGGGGGGTGTCACCTGCTGCGGTGGATCGCCGACTGGCGGGTTTGGCATTCTTCTTTAAGTTGCAAGGGTGTCAGGATTTCACTGAAGATTTTTTGGGTTCGGCAGGCTCTCCGGGGTTACCGGAGCGCTCATCGATGTAAGGATTCTCGTCGTCCGGTGTCTTTTGAGTTGTTGGGGTCTTTGTTTGTGCATTGGTGGTCTGTGTGTTCTTCGGACTTTGAGGTGTGCTTATTTCGGGCGGCTTTTGCGGTAGCCTTTTTTGGGGCGTTGCGTATTGGGGAGCTCGTTAGCCCGTCCAAATCGGTTCTTGGGGGGTTATTGGTGGATGAAGTCAGGTGCTTCGGTGAATGGGTGGAGGTGCTGGTCTAAGACGGACCAATTGGGACGTGGTGGTCGGGTGCGTTTTTTCGTTCTTCCGGCTTCGCTGGTGTGCCCAGTGCGGGCGGTTCGGGAATTTTTGTCCCGTCGTCCAGTGGGGCATGGGTGTTTTTTTTTTCAGGCACGCTGAGCGGGAGCTGGTGTGAGATGTCAAGCTGGACTTTCTTCAGTTGCGGCGGGCTTATCCGGGGATGGTGGTGGTGTGGTCCGACATTGTCGCCCGTGCCTCTTGGCGTTGGGCGCGGTCGGTAGAGAGGCTCAACAAGGCTCGGATTAAGGCTAACAGAGAGGTGGGGCGTTTCTTTAGTCACCATGGGGGGTTGGTGGTCTGGCGCTTGGAGTTGGAGGTGGATACTTGGCGGTATCTCAGGTGCGATGGGGTACATTTGAATGCGGTTGGGACGGATTTATGGTCCCTGGATCTGCAGGATGGCATGCAGCGGGCTGTTCGTTTGTGGCGTGGCACGCATGGGTAAGGGCTTACCCAGCGTGCTGTGGCGGTTGTTGGTCTTTGGAGGCGGTTCTTATTTGGAAGGTAAACAACAATGGTGTGGGACCCATCCGTGGTATGGGATGCCCGGGGACATTCCCAGTTAACCAAGGTTTAACTGGAAGGTGGTGGTGCTGCACTGCGGACGGTATGGTTGTCTCCGAGCTGGTTGGTTGCGGCTGGAGGCCTAGTGTATATGGTTGTCCGCAGGTGCATTTCGGATCGTTTTGGGGTGCCTTCGAAGACCAACAACAATTATGTGGGTTTCTGTTATAAGGAATGGTTGGTGTATTGTAACTTGAGTTGTTAATAAAAGGCCATGTTGGCCATTTACTCCAAAATTGGTGTTATGTCTTTTGTTAGTATAATTGGTTAAGGGGAAGGGGGTTGGTGCGGAACGGTAATGGTGGTAATGGGGAAGTGGACGAGCCTATCTCTGGTGCAATAGTCAAGAAATGCCCGTAGCGAAAGAAAGAAGAAATAGCGCAGGGCATACATGACTAGGCCCAGAGTGGGGGAAGGAAGAGCAGAAAGGGTTAAGGTAGCTCCAGGAGGATTTTGTTATTGTTAGTGGGGGGTAGCTGATTGGTAGAGGTTGGTGTAGGTGGGGTTTTGCTGCACCTTAGGATGGGAGGTTCTGTGAGGGGGAGTCAGTTAGCTGGACGGCAAGAGTGTGAGCTTCCCTCCCGCCCTCCCTGTTTGGGTGAGTTTTGGGTCCCTCCAGGTAGAGGGGGGGATTATGTTGGTTCATGGGCGGTTGTTGGTCTTTGGAGGCGGTTCTTATTTGGAAGGTAAACAACAATGGTGTGGGACCCATCCGTGGTATGGGATGCCCGGGGACATTCCCAGTTAACCAAGGTTTAACTGGAAGGTGGTGGTGCTGCACTGCGGACGGTATGGTTGTCTCTGAGCTGGTTGGTTGCGGCTGGAGGCCTAGTGTATATGGTTGTCCGCAGGTGCATTTCGGATCGTTTTGGGGTGCCTTCGAAGACCAACAACAATTCTGTGGGTTTCTGTTATAAGGAATGGTTGGTGGCGGTTGTTGGTCTTTGGAGGCGGTTCTTATTTGGAAGGTAAACAACAATGGTGTGGGACCCATCCGTGGTATGGGATGCCCGGGGACATTCCCAGTTAACCAAGGTTTAACTGGAAGGTGGTGGTGCTGCACTGCGGACGGTATGGTTGTCTCCGAGCTGGTTGGTTGCGGCTGGAGGCCTAGTGTATATGGTTGTCCGCAGGTGCATTTCGGATCGTTTTGGGGTGCCTTCGAAGACCAACAACAATTATGTGGGTTTCTGTTATAAGGAATGGTTGGTGTATTGTAACTTGAGTTGTTAATAAAAGGCCATGTTGGCCATTTACTCCAAAATTGGTGTTATGTCTTTTGTTAGTATAATTGGTTAAGGGGAAGGGGGTTGGTGCGGAACGGTAATGGTGGTAATGGGGAAGTGGACGAGCCTATCTCTGGTGCAATAGTCATGTATATCCACTGGGTCTATTCATGTCCTAATTAACTTTGAGGGTCAATTTACAATTTTCTGCTGGATTAAAGCCCAATTATGCGTGGAAAAAAAATGAAAACACTGATCCCCAGCACTCAAGAGTTGAATACTCGTTATGCCTAGTGGAAATGAATAGGCTGTATCGCTTGCCATACCCTCGCTTCTGCAGGTGCTGATGCTTTCTGTAGGTAAGGTAAGTATTTCACCTCTTTACCCCTAGGCAAAAACAAGCATTTAACCTTTACAGTGTGGTGGGGAACTCACTGCAAAGATTTTTTCTTCTGTGCGTTAGGCTTTCATGTACATTGTTGTGCATTAACCACTTGCCCTCCAGATGATTTACCCCCCCCCCCCCTTCCTGACCAGGCCATTTTTTGCGATATGGCACTGTGCCACTTTAACTGAAAATTGTGCATTCACGCAACGCTGCACCCACATGAAATTTACATCTTTTTTTTCCTACAAATTTCCTACAAAAGAGATTTCTTTTGGTGGTATTTGATCGCCTTTGCATTTTTTTTTTATTTTTTTTTGCCCTATAAACAAAAGAGTGACAATTTTTTTTTTTAAAAAACAGTTTTTTACTTTTCTCTATTTAAACATATCGAGTAAAAAAAATTAAATCAAATTTCATCATAAATTTAGGCCAAAATGTATTCTGCTACATGTCTTTGCTAAAAAAAAAATTCTAATACGTGTATATTAATTTATGTGAAAATTAGTGTTTACAAATGGTGGTATATATACTGGAATTTTTTTTTACTAGTAATGGTGGCGATCAGCGACTTATAGCGGGACTGCAGCAGGCATTCTGACATTTGGGGGGAACTGACTTGATGTCACTGACATCCCCAATGACACCAATACAGTGATCAGTGCTAATAAACAGCACTGACACTATTGGCACTGGGCATGATGGGGTTAACATCTGGGGCGATCAAAGGGTTAACTGTGTATTACTGTGTGCTGTGATTTACACTGTAGGCACACTGCTTTGTATGGCTTTGCTATGCAGAGCCATACAAAGCAGTGTACAGGAGCTGACATGGGAGAGATCTGTGTTTTTTATACACCGATTATCTCCGGGTGGCAGCAGGAATCACCGACCAGGACCTAGTGATTGACAGCCGAGGTTGCAAATGACAGCACAGGTAGGGAGTGCACACCCCCTACCCAGAACTGCAAAATCACGTGTATATATGTATGTGTGTGTATATGTACAGTGGGGCAAAAAAGTATTTAGTCAGCCACCAATTGTGCAAGTTCTCCCACTTAAAAAGATGAGAGAGGCCTGTAATTGGCATCATAGGTAGACCTCAACTATGAGAGACAAAATGAGAAAAAAAATCCAGACAATCACATTGGCTGATTTGGAAAGAATTTATTTGCAAATTATGGTGGAAAATAAGTATTTGGTCAATATCAAAAGTTCATCTCAATACTTTGTTATATATCCTTTGTTGGCAATGACAGAGGTCAAACGTTTCCTGTAAGTCTTCACAAGGTTGGCACACACTGTTGTTGGTATGTTGGCCCATCCTCCATGCAGATCTCCTCTAGAGCAGTGATGTTTTGGGGCTGTCGCTGGGCAACACGGACTTTCAACTCCCTCCAAAGGTTTTCTATGGGGTTGAGATCTGGAGACTGGCTAGGCCACTCCAGGACCTATGAAATAGCGTAAATTGTGAATTGAAACTTTTTTCTATAGGATGACGCTTCAAAAGCCCCTACAGGTCATCAATTTAGTGTTACAGAGCAGGTCTGGTATTAGAATTATTGCTCTCACTCCGGCATGCACATATGTAATGAGTATCGTAATCGACATTTCACACACATGAGCTCTAATGCACGCTGTTAGGTTCATATATGTGGGGGCCTCAAAATGTTTTTTGGGGGGATGTTATGTGCTTGGGTGTAACTTTTTTTTTTTTTTTTTACAAAACCATTTTTCTCAACTTTTTTTAATCACATTTCCATTTTAACCGCATTCCCACTGCCCTATAGCAGATATACTGCTACAGGCGGCAGGGGTGCGCAAAATCACGTGTATATATACGTGATTTTGCATTTCCGGGTAGGGGGCGTACACGAAGCACAAACACACAGCCTAGTAAAACAACACACAGTTAACTCTTTGATCGGCCCACATATTAACCCCTTCCTGCCCAGTGCCATTAGTACAGTGTCAGTGCTTTTTATTAGCACCGATCACTGTAGATGTCAGTGTCAGAATGCTCGCCGCAGTCCCGCTATAAGTCATTGATCGCCGCCATTACTAGTAAAAATTAAAAAAAAAAAAAAAATTCCAGTATATATACAGCCATTTGTAGACGCTATAACTTTCACATAAACCAATTAATTTACACGTATTGGGATGCAAAGACATGTCGCAGAATACATTTTGGCCTAAATTTGACAATTTGATTTTTTTTTACATTTTTTTTACTGAACAAGTTTAATAGCAAGATGTCACAAATACAGTTTTTTCTCAAAACGGTCGGTTTTTTTATATTTTTATAGTGCAAAAAATAACACACAGGTGATCAAATATCATCAAAAGAAAGCTCTATTCGTGGGAAAAAAATGGTTTTAAATTTCATTTGGGTGCAGTGTTGCATGATCGCACAATTGTCAGTTAAAGGAACACTGTGACGTAATGCAAAAAATGGCCTGGTCCAGAAGGGAGGGGGGTGGTAAATCCTCTGGAGGGTAAGCGGTTAAACTGAATGGGTTGTTTTGCAAAGTGAAGGTTTGCAATCACTTTAATCTTGGGGGTCAATTGTGCCGGCGAGCTGCTCTCCTATGAGAGTAATCACTGGGAGTTTATGATTTCTACTTTATCAGCACAAAAGTGACAGGAAGATTTTCATTTGCATCTTTGTTGTCTACTCATGGACTTATACAGTAGATGTTTTATGGAATATATTTTATCTATGATGGATGTTTTGTGTATTTTCTGGCATGATATTCACGCGTTTATATTTGCATGGACTTAAGTAGATGCTCTTTTGCTATTGATTTGACATTGCATGTTTATTAGCTGCCAGCTGCTGATTTATCCTAAAATATTCATTTTTTTTATACTTATTAGCTGGATGCAGCACATTAATTTTGTATTTATTAAGAACATCAAGTTGCTGTAATTCTCAAGAGATATAGGAAGCCAACAGTTACCTTGTTTAAGCAGATTTCATCCAAAACTGAAACGTTGTTAGTTTTGAGTTTATCTGGTTTATTTCAAGGGAAGCTGTCACTGCTGATCTCCCTCAGAAAATGCTAGCTGCCTGGCTATAGTTGACTTCCCTTACATTGAATAAATGCGCACCTTGGGAAGTCACAGAATTCCTGACTTTGCATATTTTGTTGTAGATCAAGTTATATAAAGTGCTTAATAAACAATAAAAATAAAATAATAAAAAAATAAAAATTGTCCAAAATGTTTATATATTTTGTTATAGGCCAGTGACCCAGATTGGTTCCAAACTGGAGGGTGGGCTAAACCTACTTCGGGGAGTGGTGGCAAAAAGGTAAGGACACCTCATGCAATTCCTTACCCTTGAAACATAAAAGGTAATTTCTAAGAACTTGATGTGTATATATGTATGTGTGTATGTATATGTGTGTGTAATATGTATAAAATTTCAAAGAATAAATGGTGAGCGCAAGACACAAAAAGGAAAAAATAAAGCAGCTAGCACAACGTGGCAAACCATCTGTCTCCACAAAAATCAAAACACTATAATATCAATGTGCAGCGCTAATAAACCAGTGTGATCATAAAAGAGAGAGGAAACATAAAAAAGAGAATAGTAAATACTCCAATGAAGAAACAAAATATACGGTATAACAAATTAAAATCCCTTTTGAGAATGTACGTGCACATGAAACGTGTCAGTGAGGAGCCTACGTGCTGACGCCATGCCGCCGTGTCCACGTGATGGTCCGGCGACCATCTTTTGTAAGTGATTTTTATCCATTGATGATTATATGCTCCACGTTGTTGCTATAGTTTTAATAAAACATACTACACTATATGATACTGTCTGTCATGAACACTGATGGCGACCTCTAGTGGCCCGCTGGCCGGAGTCCCCCAGGGCGCGGAGTCTAAGCCCAGGTCTGCTGGTTCACCAGAGCCCCTGATGGTGGGGATGGACTTGAAGCAGACCAGGACCAGGTCGCGACCCCTGAGTGACACCAACCGTGGTAAAGGCATCCGCCAATGGCGTGTAGCGGGTAGGAGCCAGATGTGAAGAGGTGTGACGTGGTCAGGCAAGCCGGGTAGGTAACAGCGAGGCAGACGGTACAGATAGGTAGACAAAGAGTAATCGGGTCACAAGCTGGGTTTGGTAACAGCAGGTCAGACAAAAGGAGCAGGCAGAGGATGGTCAGGGTGAGCCAAAGGTCAGGGCAGGAGAAGACAGCGGTATCAGGTCCAGGCAGGGTCAGCAACAAGGCAATCATCATGCAGGAACAGGGAGAAGACCATCACGCAACTTGTGTCTGTGCAGGGCTGGTTTAAGTAGCCCGCCCGGCGCTGACAGGCGCTCCTGGGTCCTAGTGCCTGCCCAGCGCCGTCTTAGGTGACAGGCGCGCCTGGGTCCTAGTGCCCGCCTGCCTGCATGTCTTGTCGGACACCTACACATGTGCAGACTCATGCGTCGCGGTGGTCCATGTCACTGTCTCTCCGGGCTCGGTCTATGAGCTTGCCCTCTAGGAGGAGTCCCTTTCCTTGGTTCATCGTGGGCTGGAGATGGAGACTTGACTACTCTACTTTTGATTGTTCATTTGATGCATTACTGGCTTCTGGAGAGATCCCACCTTCAACCGAGTCACTGGCAGGAGGAACAAGCATGGACGCCCCTTTAGTGTCATTCCGCTCTGGGCTTGCTTGCTACTTACTTCTGGTGAGTGCATTATGGTGGAGGTGCAGAACGGAAGTCACAGAACACATTTTGTTGATTTGATCATATCACTATTTTTGGGACTATTATATTTAAAGGGCTTATTTTCATTTGTTATACCGTCTATTTTCCTCATTGAAGTATTCACTATTTTCTTTCTTTTTTATGTATCCTTTCTCCTTTTATGATCACACTGGACATCATTTTTAGAGTGTATAGTGCTACAATTCACTTTTTGTATTTTTAAGGTTCATCAACTACTTAGTGTATTTGCATTTTAAACATCTGGGTTATTCTACTTTACCTTTTTAGTGCTGCACTACAGTGTGTGTGTGTGTGTGTGTGTGTGTGTGTGTGTGTGTGTGTGTGTGTGTGTGTGTGTGTGTGTGTGTGTGTGTGTGTGTGTGTGTGTGTGTGTGTGTGTGTGTGTGTGTGTGTGTGTGTGTGTGTGTGTGTGTGTGTGTGTGTGTGTGTGTGTGTGTGTGTGTGTGTGTGTGTGTGTGTGTGTGTGTGTGTTATAGATATAATGCAAAAGGATTTTTTTCCTCCACCGTTGTGGGAAGCTTCTGTATGGGAATGAATCAGCAGTGATTAGTCCATCAGGAGATTCCCTGACATTCGTGAGCACATTCTGTTTGCCTCATTCCGGCTTCAGGAAGTGTTAATGGTAGTCAGCAATGTTTTCCAGGAGATTATAGACACAACAGTGGCCGCATTCTAAGTAAATCTTAATAGAGATCAGTAAGACAAAGGAATGACATCAGAGATCCTGCCTCCTCCCTCAGCATAGGAACCATAAAAGTCTTTGCTGGTGATTTATCACTTAACTGACAAAATAAATATATAATAAAACTAAATTTAAATAAATGTAATAAATCCTGAAAATCTGAGATTTAGGACCCATTCAGATTCTGGTGACCTGGTACATGGAACGCATATTAAGGCACAATTTTCGGTGCATTAATGTGCATTGTGTTAAGGCAGTCTGAGGGCTGGTAATGCACCAAAATGTCCCAAAGACAGACATTCATCATTTTTGGTAACTGATTTCATCACAATAAAAATTAGTGTTACAGAAACTTGTGGTGCACTCCAGTGCACAATCCCAATGCACATGTTCCTGCGTTAAGACATGGTTGTGTATATATATAAGTGGGTGCTGAAGTGACCATCAGCTGGAACAAAAACATCCAAGGAAAAGAATGTCACCAGCACACCCAATGTGGGTCCAAGTTACATAGTTACAGCAAGAACAAAGCTTTGGACCCACATTGAAGACCCTTGGTGTGCTGGTGGCATTCCTTTCCTTGTGGTGTGCTTTAACACATATGTATTGAAGCTACATTGTCTTGATGCATTGGGGTGCCATTCGAAATGAGTGGCACTGTAGGCTGCATGTAATGTGCGTTAAAGTGCGCAGCAGTAAAGGTTTGAATGGGCTCTTAAAGAGTTTGCAATCATTGAGATTTCTTGAGTGGTTATTGAATTCTGAATTGGAAGCTACTCAGTCTCCAATGAGCAGATGTAAGGCTGGCAAGAGATCGTTTTTTTTTCCCACCGGGCTTAACGAACAAAGATGAACATATTATTCTATTTACACATACAAGGTGAATGGAGGAATCCTCTCTTCTGAGACAATGTATTTTGACAGTGGAGACTCTTCACTGTCATAATACACTAGCCCAGCGTTTCTCAACCTTTTTTCAATCAAGGCACCCTTTAAAATTATGGACAGTCCCGAGGAACACTTTAAAATTTTGAACAGCCTTGAGGCACCCCATTCTAAAATGGGGTGCCTCAAGGCTGTCCATAATTTTAAAAGGGCACCCCATTCTAAAATGTGAAAAACTATTCTAATAGTTTTATGTAACGCAACAACATCCACACATGTAGGACACCCAACATTAGAGTTGATTTATTCTAAAGAAAATACACTTTAGCACACTGGTACTGACTAGTATTCCAGCGTTTCTCTTCTCCCTCAGATTTTCTCTATCACACACTGTGTGTGGTTGTTGGAGGCTGGAAATGCCTGAAGAGAAAAAAAATATATATATATATATATATATATATATATATATACACGAAAAAACACATCTTGCAGACAGACATGCCCATATCCTTTTTCATCCACCTATCTCTTATGTCACCTTTGCTCCAACTTGCTTCCCCACACACCACTGTCCTGATTACAGCCAGGTGACAATTCAGACAGCTCCAGCGGGTGGTGGGCAGTGGTGCTCCCATTTTCTGAGTTCCTCGAAGCTCCCCCTCCAGTAATTCATAAAAGAGGGTGAGCTGCACCATGATGTCACCACGTGCTCACCCCCCATCTGAGCATGTGTGAGCCCACCCATGAGCCCTGCCTGATACCGCCCTGGACCTGTCCAGCTTCTCACTTTGCATACACAGTTTCAAAGCCAGCCCGAGGCCATATTTTTTTACAAGCAGCCACTGTCCATAACGGATATTTACGGACAGTTTGTAAATTGGCTGATATTTACAAACTGTCTGTAAATGTACAAGAGGTTGGCAACACCGAAGCTATATGAATTAACACCAACCATTATAAGCACCCTTGAAGTAGTTAGTGATTATCCCAACCCCTTTAACTGTCCCTTTTGCTGGATAGCCTGTCCTGTTACAGGAAGTAGAAAAAAACATGGATCTACTGTCAGGATCAACAGGTAATAAAATAGAAGCCTCTGTACTTGACAGACAACGGGTTTCCTTTAAATTTGTGTTTCTATACATGACTTTGAAATGCAGTAGATGTATTGTATGGTAGCTTGCTATCCTGGGAAGAATAACCCTGGCTAGTAATCGCTGCTCACAGTAGGTTTATGGTAATCCTCTGAAAGTCTGCTGGATATTTGACAAGCAAATAATAGTCCTAAACTGTTATTGATTGCTCTTGAATATTAGCAGTGATTCCCAGAACTGTAGCTGACAGAAGAAGTGAGGCTGTTTATAAGTTGTAATTGGTTTTCTGACATATAGGCCTGTAGATACACCTATGAGTGTTTGCCATAAATGATATTAATAATCAGGTACGTGGCATCTCATTGCCAGCATATATCTCTGCACTCCTTTTTCTCTGTAATTCTTCATTCATTTCCACTTTGATGACCTTTAGTGGTATTCTTATAGAAAGCGGCTCATATATTTGCTGTCATGTGTACATGAACGTGATTTGGAAACATCAAGGAAATCAATCCAGTTCCTTTCACATTGAAAATGTTTTTACATACAACTTTTAAAAGCGAGCCGAAGGCTATATACAATAACTAGAAAGGGCAAGCTAAATACAAAATAAAACCAGAAAGAAGGGTAAATACAAAATATCTCGGAAAATTCTCATTTATCCTGTTTATGATATAGATAGAGGTAGATACAGGGGCGGACTGACAACTCATGGGGCACCCGGGCAATAGGGGATCATGGGGCCCCTGTGTCCTTGCCCAAATTCAAAAAAGCCTATGAAAAAGGTACCAGAGGCATCTCATGGGGCCCCCTACTGACCCCGGGCCCTCGGGCAGTGCCTGAGTTTCCAAATGGTCAGTCCGCCCCTGGGTAGATAGCACATTTTTCTGTAATTGCTATGTAATGTTGAAGTTGTTTTGCTGGTGATCCAAAAAGCTTTCTCAACTCTAATGGCCATTGGGCTAGTGATTAACAAGCTGGGCCAAAGCTGTCATTTCTGGGACAATTGGTTTGGGCTGGAACACAGCTGCACACACACACAAAGGGGTGGTGATGCTCATGACGTCGTTGACCTAATATGGCCACACGGCTGAATTAGGTCAGGTGACCTAATATGACCATGTTTGGTCAATAATGCCACAAGCATCCCCTACACGTGCAGTTTAAGGCCAGAGAATGTCCTGGTCACAGCTAATTGACTTGGCAACAATCTTCCATCCAGGTTTGGTCAAACCTGAGTTTGTGAAAACCCCAAAAAAAGTTCTGCATATGTATACAGTGTTAATTACACTTATCTCCTTGCTTTTTTTTCCTTGATATGGTTGTCTGAAAAGTTTCCTGGAGTGCAGCAGTATCGTTTCAATCTGTATGTTTCCTAATTTTAGTTCCTGCTATATTTAATTTTAAGTCTAGTCAGGGACACCTGACCCCCTACTCCCTAATGCAAGCAATCAATCCCCACATCTCTGTAACTGCTCCATTCAGTTGAAAAAATATAATAAGTTAAATAGCCAAAATATTTGGCTCATACCATGGTCATGTGACGCTCTGGATCCCTAATCTTCTTGCTTTTTGCAGAATGAGAGGGTCCTTCTTCAAGTGCCCAGGTCACTGCCTTGCGGTGCAGTCACTTTCCAGTGGGTCCATAAGCAGGGTCTTCACAGAATTCTGAATATCCTAGTGGTGGCATGGTCATGGTAATGGTGCTTGTCTAGCCCAAGTCCGCAGCGCTGGCAGAAAGGAGTGGCTACATGGATCTCGCTTTCAGTTTCATTGTTTCTACGCTTGTGTCTACAGAAGGACAAGAACAGCTGTAATTCCAGACTGTTATGACAGAGCTTTTGTAGTCCGGTCAGCCCACCACACAGAGGAAGCGGATATGGACTGCTTGAACTGTTGTGAATGCTGGGAAGAACTGAGGATTGTGGGAAAAGTAATTCCTGATAGACCTTGCTTTATGCACTGAGCAGAGGAATTACAGATCCCAGAGTCATTGGAGCTCTGGGGAGAGGAAAGTGGGGAGGTTTTTTCATAGGCTGAGGAAGATGAAAAGAGAACGTTAAAGGAAAAAGTGTGTGCATCTGGTCGCTGGTGAAATGCTCACCACCATCCCATCCAAGATGGAGAGAGTGTAGCAAAGGACACTCCCTGGTACCGGAGATTGCCACTGTAGCTGACTGAGCCCGCTTATCAGAGTATGCTGTTGGTGCTGACTTTTTTGTGCTCCTAATGAGGGACAGAGAGAGGTCATTTATAGCCACAGGAGTTGGTGAAAGACCACTGGCCAGCTCCACTACCGCTGGCCAGCCCCACTACACCCTGTTAAAAGGAACAGCATTGGGTGCAGATACCTTTAACAGTGTTTGGAGGCGCTTTATCCAGAGTGCTCCAACACAGGATTTTGGCCCCAACGTGCTGGCCAGTGGGGAAAGGGGTTTAATAAAGACTGCTGTTATTGTGGTATTACTCCTTTTAGGCAGGACCACCCCTACTATAGGTTTTAAGGACTACTTGTTTGTCACCAATCGTATATCTTGCTTGCCATTGTTTTACAAATTCGAGCAATTACTGCTGTTTGTTTTTTAAATTGCTAGGGTACTGTATATAATTGCAATAAATATCCCCCTTCAGCTCAGGTTTGCCAAAGTACATGGTGCTACTTGTGGAGCCATGAGCACAAGAAACAGGACCAGAGAATCAGCAACTCTTTTGGGGGTAAACACTACATTCTCAAACTGCAAATTAACAGGGTGAGGTCTGATTTACAATGATTTATAGAGAATGATGACCATCTAAAGCAAACATCGCCTACTTGTTTGCAGTTTGTAAGCGCAGTTGGCCATTTGCAATCGGATCAGCGGTGTGGGAGGCAGTCAAGACAGTGGGCAAACTGTGCAGTACAATCATACTGTTGCTGAGGTAACAAAATACTTGTTTACAGTTTGAATTGCAGCATATTGTTGCCTACTACAATCTGAAGTTTTCTTTCATTTATTTGTTTTAGTAAACCTGAAGTCCTACACAATTTTCCATAGCACTACTGGTACTGCTTAGCAAGCACATATAGATGTCTAGACCTCAGTTTAATTTTCAGTTGGGAGCCACTGCACTGTGAATGCAAATTATGGCCAGGTCTGGCGGCTGAGAGCTTGATTCTGCCCCTTCTTGTGCTTCTCTTTGGCCTATGACATGACTGCGGTAGATATCTTGCTGACCAATATTGGTATGGAGATGGGAGGAGTGAGGCCAGCTTCTCAACCGCTGGAGAGGACTGACATTTTCATACCAGGATTGTGGTGCTCCTGGGTTGCTTGGTAGGAAAGTTCAGATGAGATGAAGTCTGCTGTGCGGTATTAAGGGAGTTTCAGGTGTTATTTCATAGCACAAACATATTCTGCAGTATTTTCAGATAACATACACCTATTCATATCAGTCCATGTGTCTCCAAGATTCACACAGTATATTGTACATACCAAATGGACAGTTTTGTTGGATGTCAATTAGCCAATAAGTACATTTTGGGTTGAAGGGAGAAACAGGGCCCATAGAGGAAGTACTCGCTTGCTGAACTGTATTTATTAATACATCATTTATGTATTTTCATCTTTTATTGGCTTCTTGCAGCCCTTGTACAACAAGGTTTAAAATGAAAGAGGGAGACACAGCTATACAGGAGTCAATCCATTGTGCTGCAAACTGGAAGGACAAAATAGCTACTATATATGTATTTCATCAGTATATTTAGCTTTTTGGCTAGAGTTCAGCTTTAAGGGCTTGTTTACACCATAGTGCATATGGTAGTGTGTGCATAATATTTGTAATGTAGGGGTAGCTTTCTGCAGAACAGTCAACCCTTTCTTTTGGATTCCGCACCCCTGTACACTTCAGTTCAGGACCATCCAAGACCTTAATCATGAACACAGGAATTATCATTTACCTGTTTAGATACCAAAGTGATGAGGGCTTTCCTTACTGCTCTGGTCCAAATGCCCCTAGAATTATGACATTAAACTGACCTAAAGTGACACGATGCCAATAATTTAGACTGCAGGTGATCAATTCTGGTAGATGACTTGGCGCAGAGATGCTCTTGTAGGCTGCTGAAGAGACCACCAGGGAACTGTTTATAGATGCCACTGAGGAGCAGACTGGAACAAGAGTGGACAGAAATGCTAGAACCCATGACATTCTGCAGACAGAATCTGAGCCTTCTGGTGGTTGACATATGGCAGGGCAGATGACAGGGTCATTATCTTGAGGCGAGGTGAGGTCAACAACTGATAGTCAGCAGGGTCATGGTCAGGAAGCAAGCCGAGGTCATCAATGGGTAATCAGCAGGATCATGGTCAGGAGGCAAGCTGAGGTCAGCAAAGAGTAGACAGATGAGCCAAGATTTGAATCCACAACAGAAGGTCAGAGCAGAGAAGAATCAGGAGACAAACCAGATGATCAATGGGAAATCCAGAACAAATGCAGATTTGTCACCAGCAAATTTTGGTTTCATTACTCTTCTTTAAATAGGCTGTTTGTTGCCAAGTCTGTAATCAGGCATACGGGTCTGTGTTCCCTGCATGTAAAGATGTTTGCATAACGTGCTGGCAATGCATTCTTGCACAAACGAGTGTGCCCATGTAACTGACCAGCAAAGATCCTTGTTCTGCATATTGGCTTATGAGTAACCTTTTTCCTGAAGTCATATTGACAGGACTCTCCTTCCAGCCACAGAGGGGAGTCCATACCCCAGGACCAGCCAGTGATCTCCATATTAGTCTTGCTGGAGCTCCCCATTTTTGGAAGACAGCAGCGCAAGGTCTGAACTCACCCGAGGAGGTACCAATGGGTACAAAGATCATCATTCATACCCTACCCCTCAGGAACATTAAGCAGTCTCTGTGAGCAATAGGGTCTCTTCTATCACAGGTGCCTTTCTGGGAAGTAGCAACAACAAAAACCAAGTTGGTACAGCCTCTGTACCCACATCTTTTCTGGAAGCTTCAAATTTCTGTTCTCTGCTAAATTGGAGCCCATCTGTCCTTTCCCACATCTTCCCAAGGATGTAGCCATTCATTTCCCCTAAGGGAGTTCCCGAAAGTCCAAACTCACATGGCGACACAATATTTTCAAAGCAGAGTCCCTCTTTGACTCTACTGCCAACTGCAACAACCTAGGGACCCCAAATACCCAGTAGTAAACAAGATGGAAAATGAGTGCTGTGGGAACCCCCCCTCATTAATGGGGACCTACACCCCAACGCATGCATTTTTAAATTTGTGCCACAATGCAATGAGTTTTTAACACGAGTGGTCTTAATATTTTCTATTTGGCCATCCCAACAATACAAGTAAAGAATCACTTTCGTTACTGTATAAAATTGATAAATCCTACTTTGTAATTCCGTGTTCTCTACAAAATGTATGATTTTCCAAAAATTTTGAAACCAAAGGGGGAGGGTATCGTGTAAATGGAGGAGGGAAGTGATGACACACAGCTTCCAATTCTTTAATCCCTCCACATGAACCTGACTGATAGAGGCACTTTTTCTTTCCACATAAGGGTTATTGTTTCACTAAAACCAAATTAAACAAAAGTGTGTAAAAGCATGTAAAGGAATTGGCAAGTCACACTTATTTCTAACTTGCACAGCAACTTTTTTCCTTTAGTCTAATTTTTTTTCTCCTGGTTGTATTAATAGTTATTTTCTCTCTTTTCTATTTTATTATCTGAATGCCTGAAAAGTGCCTGAGATCGTCTTGTTAAATTTTCCCGATGGTGTTGACTGTGAAAGGTGTGGAGACCATGAAAGGACGATGGCTACTGCAAGTGATATAATGAAAGTATCAAGGCAGGGTACACTGCTGATTCACTCCAAGGGATCTATATAATGCACTTAGCTTTATTGCAAGGCATTTCGAAAATATCACCATCTTTGAAAAATATCTAGCCTGTAAAGGACTAGAGAGAATTTCATGAAATGTGTCAGACACAATGGCGGATGTCTGCTTCATTCAGAGAGAAAAAACTCCCACAGACACCACTGTTCTGTCATCTATTAGCGAGGTATTTCAGAGCAAGATAGGCTCTCTTTCTGATATTTGTTGTGTTGTACAGAGAGTAGTGCAAGAATAAAGCAGATCTTCAACAATTTTGCAGAATCTCTGTTCTCAGCAGAGTTAAAGGAAAACTCCACTTTAAATAGGCTAGTATGCTAACATAATACCATCTGGAGGCACACTATCTATTCCTTTTTTTTCTTTTAATTATCTTCTGTGTGCACTGAATCTGTTTATCTATCTATTCTCTCTCCCCTGTTCTCTTACTTCCTCTCTCCCTTCTCTTACCTCCCCCCTCCCCCTCTACCTTCTATTCATTCCTCCCTTCCTCTCTCACTTCTTCTCTTCCTTCCTCCATTTCTCTCCTTCTTCCTTCCTACTTTGCTCTCTTCTTCTTCCTTCCTCCCTTTCTCTCTCTTCCTCTTCCTTCCTCCCTTTCTCTCTCTTCTTCTTACTTCCTCCCTTCCTTTTGTCCCTCTGTCACATTATCCTTTTTTCCCCTCTCTTCTCCTCGTTCATCTCTTCTCTTCCTTCTTTCCTTTCTTCCTCTTGTTATTTTTCTTCCTTTCTTCCTCCTCCTCTCCGATCTTCTTTTCCTTCCTCTCATCCTCTTCCTTCCTCTCATCCTTCTCTTCTCCCTTCCTTCCTCAGTTCCTTCCTCCCTTGCTTTGTCCATCTTTCACATTTTTCTCCCTTCCTCTCTCCCTTCTTCCCTTCCTCTCTTCCTCTCTCCCTTCTTCCCTTCCTCTCTCCCTTCTTCCCTTCCTCTCACCCTTCTTCCCTTCCTCTCTCCCTTCTTCCCTTCCTCTCTCCCTTCTTCCCTTCCTCTCACCCTTCTTCCCTTCCTCTCACCCTTCTTCCCTTCCTCTCACCCTTCTTCCCTTCCTCTCACCCTTCTTCCCTTCCTCTCTCCCTCCTTCCCTTCCTCTCTCCCTCCTTCCCTTCCTCTCTCTCTCCTCCTCTCTCCTTCCCCCCATCTCCTCCTCCTCTCTCCTTCCCCCCATCTCCTCCTCCTCTCTCCTTCCCCCCCCGTCTCCTCCTCCACCTCTCTCCTTCCCCCTGTCTCCTCCTCCTCCTCTCTCCTTCCCCCCCGTCTCCTCCTCCTCCTCCTCTCTCCTTCCCCCCGTCTCCTCTTTTCCCTCCCTTTCCCTTTTTGCTTTCTTTCTGTCACTAGGACAGAGATAGAGCAAGGTGAAGACGGATGGACTATAACTGAAGTAATCAACAAAGGTCAATCCAAGTAAAGAATAGCGCCCATGAGTTATCAAACATTCTAAGGCCTAAACACTTTTGTCCTTAATGCATTCCCTGCATTAAGGTAAACATTTTTAGT
This sequence comes from Staurois parvus, assembly GCF_062004578.1. Classification (NCBI taxonomy): domain Eukaryota; kingdom Metazoa; phylum Chordata; class Amphibia; order Anura; family Ranidae; genus Staurois; species Staurois parvus. Next base: position 329,594 of record NW_028318143.1, read on the forward strand.
GCCTGTATTGCCCCCCAACCCCTCCCTCAATGTTTACTGATGTTCCCACTTGATTCAGCTTTGCGGTTGCCTGTAGCGGCTCTCTCCCCTCACTTTCTGGTCCCACAGCCTTTGAGGCAGTGGGAGCCATTGGCTTTTGTGGCTTTCAGTCAAATCCTGTGGCGAGAGAGCAGGGGCGCAGGGCCGAGCCACTCTGTCTGTGCTTATGGATGCAGGTGGCACTGCTTGCGAGTAAGCTTGTAGGTGTGTCCCCATAGGAAGTTTCTATGGTGGCACACCATGTAAAGGAGGACCCCAGAAGAGGAGGGTTGAGACCGTTCTATGCAATTCAATAGCACAAAGCAGATATGTATAACATGTTTGACTTGTTTGTTATTGAAAAAAAATTATAAAAAGTACTTTACAATTACTATAAAGTGCAACAAGTTACCTTTACAAAGTTAACTTGATCAGTCATGAAACAACCTGCACCCCTGGCACACACGTGTGTTGACCATGCCCCTCATGGTGAACAAGCATATCTGATGGCGTAAAGCTAATGCTGGTGCTTGTATGTGGGAAGGAGAACCAGAAATCACAGCACTGAAAAAAAAAAAAAGGGTACGCGAACGAGGACCAACTCCTAGTTGATTATATGAGCCTGACTGGACCCCATCAACCACATGACCAGATGAGCCCCCTATTAACCAATTTATTATTAAAAATCACATTCCATTTTTTCTACTTTTGGTTGATTTCATTATCTAGCATCTGCTATGTTTCTGCCTTACATATTTATTTTAAGAACCCTAGGAGAACCCTAGGCTGTAACCAGACATAATACAATTTTTTTTTTCCATTCTTTAAGCTTATTGTCATTTAAATTAAACCAGGATGATTTCAATAGCCCTAATCCCCTCTTTAATGTTGTTTAATGCTAAAGTAACTTGCCTCGCTACTTCTTAATGTCTTTTTAGAACTATTATTTAAACTTTAATTTGCTGATGTTTTCAGATGCTTCATGCTTTTATTTGGCAAATTCAATATCTGCCCGCTGACTTCAATAACAACTTTTTAAAACTATCATATGAAAACAGAAGAAAAGATTATTTATAAAAGTAATAATAATCATATCGCCTTATCCTCAACATCATTGTCTACTGACTCACTAAGAAAGTAGGCCTATTGTTTGGAAGCTGATGAATTCAATAAAATAGTCGTATTAATCCCTCTGTACTGTATTCAGTTTACCTTTTAGGTGCACACAAGGAAGTGGAAGTATAAAGTATTTTGCCTCAATTTGCTCCAAAATACATTTTGATTATTCCAAAAGCTCATTATAAAGCCTAGGGGCTGGACCAATCTTTTTCCCCCATTCGGCCATCACATGCAGCTGGATGTTAATCTCAAGATACCAGTTACAGGGCATCACAGGTTGCCCAGCCCAAACCCCATTGTCCAATATGCATGGATGCTGGTTCGAGATCTCATCTTCCCATCCTCCTGGTTACCACGCAGTTAACCCCTTTGCTCACACTTGTATGGTTGAACTGGATGGACTTTTGTGTCTTTTTCAGCCAGACTAACTATGTAAATGTGTAACTATAGGCCTATGTCTTGGTTAGAGCACCCAAAGTCCATTCAAACACTCATGGCCAATGTTATATGTGGGCCTGAGTCACCTGGCACATGCTGCATGAGGGGGTCATCTATCACTGCCAGGACCCTGTCCACTGGCCAGGTTTCCACTGGTTAGGCCAGGGGTAGGCAACCTGTGGCTCTCCAGCTGTTGCAGGACTACAAGTTCCATCATGCCTCTGCAAGTCATAGCTGTAATTGTCAGTTTTGTAATGTTGCAATGCCTCATGGGAAATGTAGTTCCACAACAGCTAGAGAGCCGCAGGTTGCCTACCACTGGGTTAGGCACATAACGTACTCCACTTCCCAGATGTTGGCTATTCCAACTCCAGCTGTTGTATTAATGACATATTCCTTGCTGAGACCTCTATGCCTGGCCTGTATGGACAGTCTTTGAGATAGCTGAACTCAGGGGCAGACTGACAACTCATGGGGCCCCCGGGCAATAGGGGATCATGGGGCCCCTGTGTCCTTGCCCAAACTCAAAAAAGCCTATGAAAAAGGTACCAGGGGCATCTCATGGGGCCCCCCACTGACCCCAGGCCCTCAGGCAGTGCCCGAGTTTCCAAATGGTCAGTCTGCCCCTGGCTGAACTCACCAAATACTTTCTAATCCATGAAAATCTTTATTGAAAGTAGGAGGTTAACAGCAGACAACAAGATGGGGCAGATGAAATACGTTTTTTGTAGGTCAAACCATGGCAATGTGTTCTCGGTTCGAGCAGATTACATGTGGCCTAGAGACTAGCAGCCATATTCATCCCAATCAAGACAGAGTGGAAAGGAAGAGGAAATAAATCACAAGTGGGAGGGAACATAGAACGGAAAAAAAAACCAACCAAAATGACCACACGATGGCAGTATATTAAAGTGTTACTAAACCCAGGACCCTGCATTCACTATATTTGGTCTCCCAGGACCCTGCATTCACTATATCCGATCTCCCACAGTACACACAACATGGAAATGCAATTGTTTTAGTAAATATAAACTGATAAATACCTTTTCTCATCAGCAGTTAGACCAGTCTTGTGACTTCTATCACTGTCCAGCAGAGCACTGGTTAGAGCTTGTAGGAGGAGTTTTCCTCTGCTCTAGGAGGATGCAGAACCCCTGACCTCTGTCATCAGTGCTGATTGGCCCTGTGCTGATCAAATGCACTTTCCCACAAAAAAAATCTCTAGCAATACACATCAAACTGAGCATGTGCAGAGTGTCTTAACATGATATGTCTTATCAGGAGATAAGAGGGGGGCACTGGAAGAAGGGGGGATCAGAGAAGTCAGGATCAAACAGCGATTTTTCACACTGCAGAGGATTAACAGACTGATTTTTACTGTTGTGGATTTAGTAACACTTCAACTATACTAAGGTCAATAAATAATGACAAAAGAAATTCACTATATACGTAAATCTTCAATTCACAGTAATATGAACATTAACCATGACTATGCGTTGTTTTATATTTTCACACAACAGGCGTAACAGCACATTGGCTGTATTAGACACTTCAATCCCGTAGATCCTCACACAGAGGCTTGTCATTGCAATGAAACTCCTTTTACTTACAAAAGTCAGCAAATAGAACAGAACCAACCCAACATAGAACAGTCCAAATTATGACATGAGTTTGTATTCAATACCCGTATGAGCATTCAGGTATCTTGTGGCTTTTGGCTTAGTTTGCTCTTTGATCCCTTGTTAGATTTTGACTAAAGATGAGCGAATTATTCAAAAATTCGATTCGGCTGATTCGCCGAATTTCAGGAAGAAATTTGATTCGATGCGAATTAATTCGCTACGAAGTTAACTTATAAAAAGGGTTTCTAGGCTTCAGAGAGCCTTTAAATTAGTGCAGAACACTGTACCTTTAATTTAAATGCCCTTGGAGATGAGGAAGGAGAAGGAGAAGGAGAAGGATGAGAAGAAGGAGAAGGAGAAGGATGAGAAGAAGGAGAAGGATGAGAAGAAGGAGAAGGAGAAGGATGAGAAGAAGGAGAAGGATGAGAAGAAGGAGAAGGATGAGAAGAAGGAGAAGGAGAAGGAGAAGGATGAGAAGAAGGAGAAGGAGAAGGATGAGAAGATGGAGAAGGAGAAGGATGAGAAGAAGGAGAAGGATGAGAAGAAGGAGAAGGAGAAGGATGAGAAGAAGGAGAAGGATGAGAAGAAGGAGAAGGATGAGAAGAAGGAGAAGGATGAGAAGAAGGAGAAGGATGAGAAGAAGGATGAGAAGAAGGAGAAGGATGAGAAGAAGGAGAAGGATGAGAAGAAGGAGAAGGAGAAGGATGAGAAGAAGGAGAAGGATGAGAAGAAGGATGAGAAGAAGGAGAAGGATGAGAAGAAGGAGAAGGAGAAGGATGAGAAGAAGGAGAAGGATGAGAAGAAGGAGAAGGAGAAGGATGAGAAGAAGGAGAAGGATGAGAAGAAGGAAAAGGAGAAGGATGAGAAGAAGGAGAAGGATGAGAAGAAGGAGAAGGATGAGAAGAAGGAGAAGGAGAAGGAGAAGGATGAGAAGAAGGATGAGAAGAAGGAGAAGGATGAGAAGAAGGAGAAGGATGAGAAGAAGAAGGATGAGAAGAAGGAGAAGGATGAGAAGAAGGAGAAGGATGAGAAGAAGGAGAAGGATGAGAAGAAGGATGAGAAGAAGGATGAGAAGAAGGATGAGAAGAAGGAGAAGGATGAGAAGAAGGACAGTTCTGTGACAGTTTCTGTCAATTTCTGACAGTTCTGTGACATTCACTCCATACAGCGGTTTCAACCGCTGTATGGAGTGAATGTCACAGAACTGTCAGAAATAGGCTATTTCTGACAGTTCTGGGACATTCACTCCATACAGCGGTTGAAACATTGTATCTATTTGTTTCCATAAATGGATCCATTTATGGAAACAAATAGATACAATGTTTCAACCGCTGTATGGAGTGAATGTCCCAGAACTGTCAGAAATAGCGGAGCTCTGCAGATACACTTAGAGGAGCTCTGCAGATACACTTTTTGCCGGCTTGGAACTATTCTTATTTTCATCCTACTTCTTCTTCTTCTTCTTCATCCTCATCCTCTTCTTCTTCTGAGGATGAGGATGAGGATGAAGAAGAAGAAGAAGAAGAAGAAGAAGAAGTAGGATGAAAATAAGATTAATTCCAAGCCGGCAAAAAGTGTATCTGCAGAGCTCCTCTAAGTGTATCTGCAGAGCTCCTCTAAGTGTATCTGCAGAATAGAGGAGCTCTGCAGATACACTTTTTGCCGGCTTGGAATTATTCTTATTTTCATCCTACTTCTTCTTCTTCTTCTTCTTCATCCTCATCCTCTTCTTCTGAGGATGAGGATGAGGATGAAGAAGAAGAAGAAGAAGAAGAAGAAGTAGGATGAAAATAAGATTAATTCCAAGCCGGCAAAAAGTGTATCTGCAGAGCTCCTCTAAGTGTATCTGCAGAGCTCCTCTAAGTGTATCTGCAGAATAGAGGGGCTCTGCAGATACACTTTTTGCCGGCTTGGAATTATTCTTATTTTCATCCTACTTCTTCTTCTTCTTCATCCTCATCCTCTTCTTCTTCTTCTGAGGATGAGGATGAGGATGAAGAAGAAGTAGGATGAAAATAAGATTAATTCCAAGCCGGCAAAAAGTGTATCTGCAGAGCTCCTCTAAGTGTATCTGCAGAGCTCCTCTAAGTGTATCTGCAGAATAGAGGAGCTCTGCAGATACACTTTTTGCCGGCTTGGAATTATTCTTATTTTCATCCTACTTCTTCTTCTTCATCCTCATCCTCATCCTCTTCTTCTTCTGAGGATGAGGATGAAGAAGAAGAAGAAGTAGGATGAAAATAAGATTAATTCCAAGCCGGCAAAAAGTGTATCTGCAGAGCTCCTCTAAGTGTATCTGCAGAATAGAGGAGATCTGCAGATACACTTTTTGCCGGCTTGGAATTATTCTTATTTTCATCCTACTTCTTCTTCTTCTTCTTCATCCTCATCCTCAGAAGAAGAGGATAACTTAGAAAAAATAAAAATGACATCTTACCTTTTTAGATGTTGTTTTCTGAAAACTTTAGCAAGGAAAAACCCTACTTGGTTCTCTTTGTTTGAGGGGGCTGGGGAGTTGTTTGCCAATGTGCCATAATTAACCCTGTCTGTGCTGTGCAGGCAGATATCTCATCATGTATTACTAGGTTTGAACACTGTCAGTCTTAACAAAGAGTTAAAGGTTTAGGAGCTAGGCTTCTGTCAATTAGGAAGGGGCCACACACATCAAAATTTGGCCAGACCCTAGTGCACCAGCTGAATTTCGATCCTTGTGTACACTGCTTAAGCCAGTCAACCAGGCCAGCTATTGGGATGGTGCAAAGTGAAACAAAAAACAAGAAGCGCACCAACCTTGCGCATTACCTCAGTAACAGAATTTATTAATAGAAGATAGGTACTCATAAACAGCGAATAAAATCAGGCATGTAGTCCTCAAAGGGACTTCAAAGATAAGAAGCCAGCGTGAATCCCATCATGTGGGTAGACACTCAGTATAGCTGACGCGTTTCGAAGGTATCCAGGGTGAAGAGTAGGGTGGTATCCTACTCTACTGGTATCCATGTTCCTACTGTTTCACCCTGGATACCACCCTACTATTTAACCACGGTTTTTATGCTTACTGTTACCTTACCTATGTGAGTGTTCCTTCACATATTTTCTTCAATAAAGAGACATATTGCACTTAGAGGCGCTTCTCTCCTTCTGTCATCCACAGAGTCTGCTACAACCTATTTGGAAGCTTTGCTACACGGATCCCCACGTTCTACATATTACAACCACACCTACCACCATTACCCCATACCAAGATTACCAAGGACTTTCAGCAGTATTTGCTCTGATACACCCCCCTCATCTTTTCTTACTTGCTTGTAACAGCAATAAGAAATGTGTATTTAGATGTATCAGCTATATAATTTGCAAACAGATGAATATCAAAATAATTACTAACATTTAACTCACCATAAACTATGCGGCAATGTAGTAATGTTCAAGTTGGTATTGTTGTTCAGACCATAACCTTCCAGGGGGCCAACGCCGGGCACAATAAATGTGTTTCCTCCCAGAGTAAGGTTAGATAGGGTGGTATATAATAGTGCAAAAAGTGGCCTTTTATAGGGTCCAAAGTAAGTGTAATACATGGACTTCCTCCCATGTGCACAGTAAATCAGCTAGAGAGGAAATGGCGCCCATCCACGGCGTTCATCTCAACTGCGCAGGCACAAAAGCCCCATGCGCATTGACGTAACATCCGACTCTGGAATGACACGCTTCCGGAGACCAGACAAGGCGCCATGTTGGAGATCGCTGCCGACACGGAGAGAATGCTAAAATAAAATGTTGATCTTTTTAACAAGTGACTTCTTTGTATATGTTTCAAGGTTGCCTTAAAAATCCCACAAAAATGTAAAGTAAAAATTCTCTGGTTTTGTTGTTTTATTAGGGAATGCCCAGTTTGGCTTAAATCAATGGAAGGGGGACACTTCCCTGTTATGTACAAAGGAATATCCTGGACTTTTCTTTTCCTTTAAAGCCATCAGTCATCGCGGATCAGTAGCAGCTGCCCTTCACAAGCGAGGAACTAGCAGCCCCTCAAAAATCACTTTACTTCTCATAGCTATATGCAGAGACATCTTCTCTCCCCCTACGGAGCTGCTCCCAGCTCCACAGCTTGAAAGCACTACCAGACCACCTGGCTTCCCGGAAGATCTCCCGGGACATGAATTAGGGATTGAGCCCAGCATTGTCCTTAGAAAGCTTGCTACTTGTGACAGTCTTTCCCCTTGTGCATCCCACAGTGTGTTGCTGTACTCGCTCTGCCCTCTTTGCTCCCTGCTGCTCCAGGCCTTAATCCCATTTGCACCTGTCTGCTGAATGTATCCTACTGAGCCAGCCCGAGCACAGCCTGGAAGTTGCCCCCTCCCCAGATCGAGGGGAACCCTCCTAGGCAACGACAGTCTCCTCAGCACTCCATCTTCCACCCGACTCCCCTGTGAGCCTGACTCTCCCATATTTATAGGCCAGTCCACCACTCTACCAGGGCCTCCAAACCTGGGATTGGCTGGACCCCCCATGAATATGCAGATCAGACCTCCACCCCTTCCTACGTACCGAATTTTGGAAGGTTTTATGGTCTTCCAGAGTCAGGAGGAGGCGAAAGAGCCACAACCTGTTGAGTCATCTAGCTGACCTACAAAAACCCGACCTCAGTCACAGACTCGTAGAACTACCACGAGTCATACATGACGATTTTACCTACGATACACTATACTATTCTAGTGGCACACTAGAGGGTGCTACGCTTCCAACATACAAAGCAAAAGTTGCAATCTCTCTTTATACACACAAGAAAAAGGCTTGAGATCTGTATGTCTTTTGAACAGCTGGCCAGAGCTAAGACTCACATATGCTGTGAATAGTTGGACATTACATTACATATACATGGTTCACTATGGTCACTTTCAGGAAGCTGGTCCAGAGCCATGATGTGTAGCTGATGCTGGAGGAAGTGCATGTACATAGGAAGTGGATAAAAAAAACGGATTTTTATCATACACAGTACTTTAGCAAACTAAATTTCATCCAGTTATGGTTAAGATCATCATGAATGACATATGGATACAGTTGCAAGAAAAAGTATGTGAACCCCTTGGGATTACGTGGAGTTTTGCATGAATTGGGCATAAAATGTGCTCTGAGCGTCATCTAAGTCACAACAATAGAAGAACACAGTCTGCTGAACATAATACTACACAAACATTAGATGTTGCCATGGTTTAATTGCACATAACATGTAAACATTCACAGTGCAGGGAGGAAAAAGTATGTGAACCTTTGGACTTAATAACTGGTCGACCCTCCTTTGGCAGCAATAACCTCAACCAAACGTTTCCTGTAGTTGCAGATCAGACCTGCACAATGATCCTGGAGTAATTTTGGACCACTCCTCCTCACAAAACTGTTTCAGTGTAGCAATATTCTTGGGATGTCTGGTGTGAATCGCTCTCTTAAGGTCATGCCACAGCATTTCAATCAGGTTGAGGTCAGGACTCTGACTGGGCCACTCCAGAAGGCGTATTCTGTGCTGTTGCCGCCATTGTTTTGTTGAATTACTTGTATGCTTTGGGTCATTGTCCTGTTGCATCACCCATCCTCTGCGGAGCTTCAGTTGGCGGACAGATGGTCGTACGTTTTCCTGCAAAATGTCTTGATAAACTCTGGAATTCATTTTCCCATCAATGACAACAATCCGTCCAGGCCCTGAGGCAGCAAAGCAGCCCCAAACCATGATGCTCCCTCCGCCATGTTTTACAGTGGGGATGAGGTTTTGATGTTGGTGTGCTGTGCCTTTTTTTCTCCACACATAGTGTTGTGTGTTCTTCCCAAACAACTCAATCTTGGTTTCATCTGTCCACAGTATATTTTGCCAGTAGTGCTGTGGAACATCCAGGTGCTCTTTTGCAAACTTCAAACGTGCTGCAATATTCTTTTTGGACAGCAATGGCTTCTTCCGTGGTGTCCTCCCATGTACTCTATTCTTGTTTAATGTTTTCCTTATTGTAGATGTGTCAACAAAAATGTTAGCATGTGCCAGAGATTTCTGTAGGTCTTTAGCTGACACTCTGGGATTCTTCTTTACCTCATGCAGCATTCTGCGCTGTGCTCTTGCAGTCATTTTTACAGGACGACCACACCTAGGGAGAGTAGCAACAGTGCTAAACTTTCTCCATTTGTAGACAGTCTGTCTTACCATGGACACATGAACATCAAGGCTTTTGAAGATACTTTTGTAACCCTTTCCAGCTTCATGCAAGTCAACAATTCTTGATCGTAGGTCTTCTGAGAGCTCTTTTCTGCGAGGCATGGTTTACATCAGACAGTGCTTCTTGAAACCAGTAAACCCAAAACAGGTGTGTGTTTTTTAAGGGCAGGACAGCTGTCAGCAACACATCCAATATCATCACACTGATTGGAGTCAAGGTTGGCTCACTCCTGGCTCCAATTAGCTCTGGGAGAAGTCATTAAGCTAGGGCCTCACATACTTTTTCCTCCCTGCTCTGTGAATGTTTACATGTTATATGCAATTAAACCATGGCAACATCTAATGTTTGTGTAGTATTATGTTCAGCAGACTGTGTTCTTCTATTGTTGTGACTTAGATGACATTCAGAGCACATTTTATGCCCAATTCATGCAAAACTCCACGTAATCCCAAGGGGTTCACATACTTTTTCTTGCAACTGTAGATAGGATTCTTGGGGAAAACCCTACCACTCAACCTAAATTATCTACCATAAATGAACGTTTTTTCGCACAGATCAGTAGACGAGACACGTCTGGTGCCATTTACTGGTGCTGATTGACAAGGGAAATTGTTGCCTAAATTAGCCAAAACCATCTAAATCAGGGAAGGCATTTTTTCCGGGGGGCCACCGGTTTGGACCCGCTGCTCACATCGGATATGGCTGGTGGGGTCACCTCGAGGGGATCCTGGAAAAGGACAGCCTTGGCCCTGCTTTTTGCCGTCCCCGTCTCCTGATCCCCCTCTCTTCTTCTTACCTTTCTTCTCTCTCCAACTGACTTCTCCTTTTTTCGCTTCTCCTATTTTCTCCCCCCTCCCCCCTTTTGTTTTATTCTTGTTTTGTTTTCATTTTGGCTTCTGATTCATATTCTAGTTTATACGGAACTAGCTCATTTTTATCTCCTACATCTCGTCATGGATGCCCTTCTCGACACGATATTTATTCATTATTTATTTATTGCAGGTACTTATATAGCGCCATCAATTTATGCAGCGCTTTACATATATATACAGTTGCAAGAAAAAGTATGTGAACCCCTTGGGATTATGTGGAGTTTTGCATGAATTGGGCATAAAATGTGCTCTGAACGTCATCTAAGTCACAACAATAGAAGAACACAGTCTGCTGAACATAATACTACACAAACATTAGATGTTGCCATGGTTTAATTGCACATAACATGTAAACATTCACAGTGCAGGGAGGAAAAAGTATGTGAGGCCCTAGCTTAATGACTTCTCCCAGAGCTAATTGGAGCCAGGAGTGAGCCAACCTTGACTCCAATCAGTGTGATGATATTGGATGTGTTGCTGACAGCTGTCCTGCCCGTAAAAAAACACCTGTTTTGGGTTTACTGGTTTCAAGAAGCACTGTCTGATGTGAACCATGCCTCGCAGAAAAGAGCTCTCAGAAGACCTACGATCAAGAATTGTTGACTTGCATGAAGCTGGAAAGGGTTACAAAAGAATCTCCAAAAGCCTTGATGTTCATGTGCCCACGGTAAGACACTGTCTACAAATGGAGAAAGTTTAGCACTGTTGCTACTCTCCCTAGGCATGGTCGTCCTGTAAAAATGACTGCAAGAGCACAGCGCAGAATGCTGCATGAGGTAAAGAAGAATCCCAGAGTATCAGCTAAAGACCTACAGAAATCTCTGGCACATGCTAACAGAGGAAGCCATTGCTGTCCAAAAAGAATATTGCAGCACGTTCGAAGTTTGCAAAAGAGCACCTGGATGTTCCACAGCAGTACTGGCAAAATATACTGTGGACAGATGAAACCAAGATTGAGTTGTTTGGGAAGAACACACAACACTGTGTGGAGAAAAAAAGGCACAGCACACCAACATCAAAACCTCATCCCCACTGTAAAACATGGCGGAGGGAGCATCATGGTTTGGGGCTGCTTTGCTGCCTCAGGGCCTGGACGGATTGTTGTCATTGATGGGAAAATGAATTCCAGAGTTTATCAAGACATTTTGCAGGAAAACGTACGACCATCTGTCCGCCAACTGAAGCTCTGCAGAGGATGGGTGATGCAACAGGACAATGACCCAAAGCATACAAGTAATTCAACAAAACAATGGCTGCAACAGCACAGAATATGCCTTCTGGAGTGGCCCAGTCAGAGTCCTGACCTCAACCCGATTGAAATGCTGTGGCATGACCTTAAGAGAGTGATTCACACCAGACATCCCAAGAATATTGCTACACTGAAACAATTTTGTGAAGAGGAGTGGTCCAAAATTACTCCAGATCATTGTGCAGGTCTGATCTGCAACTACAGGAAACGTTTGGTTGAGGTTATTGCTGCCAAAGGAGGGTCAACGAGTTAAGTCCAAAGGTTCACATACTTTTTCTTCTCTGCACTGTGAATGTTTACATGTTATGTGCAATTAAACAATGGCAATATCTAAGGTTTGTGTAGTATTATGTTCAGCAGACTGTGTTCTTCTATTGTTGTGACTTAGATGACGTTCAGAGCACATTTTATGCCCAATTCATGCAAAATGCCATGTAATCCCAAGGGGTTCACATACTTTTTCTTGCAACTGTATTGTACATTCACATCAGTCCCTAACCCTCAAGGGGAATACAATCTCTAAGGTCCCTAATTTACATTCATATACTAGGGCCAATTTAGACAGGATCCAATTAACCTACCAGCATGTTTTTTGGAGTGTGGAAGGAAACTGGAGTACCCAGAGAAAACCCACGCAGGCACAGGGAGAACATGTAAACTCCAGGCAGGAGGTGCTGTGGTTGGGATTCGAACCAACGGCCCTAGTGATGCCAGGCGGAAGTGCTAACCATTTAGCCACTGTGCTGCCTATGTACTGTTAAACTGTTGAAAACGTAATAAAGACAAGTATGCCTGTAAATCAGGGAAGGCAATATCAGCTGTGTTGAAACTACTAATCCCATCAGGCCTCTGGAAGCCATTCTTGCTACTGTTAGAGTTTTGCAGTCTCATGGAATTTGTAGTTTCACCTCCAACTGGAGTGCCAAGGTTGACTATCCCTGGTCTAGATCATAGCTCCATCATCGTGTACCTTTAGTGACCTTTTCAGTAAGGTAAATTCTGATTATGAACAAAGTGGTAAAATTGGAGTTTTCCTTTAATTCTAAAAAAACCCATCAAAATCAATTGTGAATTCATGGAAACTTTCTGAGATTTTAGCAACAAGAAATCAATTACTGAATCGTATTTTATGCATTAGTTGTTGATCATTTCAGTGCTGCAATTTTCCCTTTGGTTTTGCAGGTGTGGATCATCAAGCTATAAAATCAGTCTGTAAACAAAGAAAGTATGAATTTTCCATTAGGCAGAAAGGGAAAAAAGAAAAACGCTCTCCATGGGGGGGAGGTGGTGGTGGGGTATCACAGAAGGTTCTGCAGATGTAGTTCATATTCTAATTATATGCCATTTTCTCTTAACTGTAACTCCTGATCTGCATATGACCAATTAACAATTGTAATGTAATTTATTCTCTCCTAACCCACATATGTAAACTCTGGCTTTCACCTGTCGAGGGCTTAAATGTAATAAATGTGTTTCTGTGAAATGGCAATTTATGTTACTTATGTTACTTACCAATGTATGATGTGCCCCATACATGCTAATTATCTAAGAATATGTGTGCTAATTATGTACTCTGGAAGCATTAGCACAGGTTTTATTTATGCATTCCATATTAATAAATACCGTTCTTTCCAATCTTCCTTACTTTCTCTCTCCTTTATCCTTCTTGTGACGTACCTAACATACTGTATCTGGCATCCGAGGCTGTTCATTTTTACCCTCCCAAAGAAAAAATGAGTAATAAAGAACTGTGGATGTGACCAAATTGTGCTAACAGTGGGTGTGGCTTAAAGGGGAATAGTTAAAGAAAACCTGAACTTACTGACTGTATATACAGAAAACCAGGACTTCTCCAGAGCTTCCCCCATCCTCCTGGAACTCTCTACTCCAATTTATCAGTCTGCTCACTTTTAGGCAATCTTTGAAAACCTATCTCTTCAGAGAAGCCTATCCTGCCCTCAGCTAATAATGGAATCTTCTATTCCTCCTACCAGTCCATCCCCCACAGTTATTACCTTTTTGTACCACTAGCCTCTCCCTCTTAGATTGTAAGCTCCAAGGAGCAGGGCCCTCCTAATCCTCTCATATTGAACTGTATTGTTGCTGTATTGTCTCCTGTTATATTGTAAAGCGCTGAGCAAACTGTTGATGCTATATAAATCCTGTATAATAATAATAATTATACACATACCGCAGTCCTTGTACCCACAAAATATCCTCTAATTACTGTGCAACGTGCAAGAGTCTATCAGACACACATAAACCTCAGCACATTCTATTTCAAAAAATGAAACTCTCCCATTACATATGCTTTTCTACATCCAGCCTAAGTAATAAATAATGCCACAGATTTAATAGGAAGTTTCCCAACACCACATCCCAAAACTAACATACAAGAAAGATGACTGTCAAAGAGGTACTTGGGGACTTTATTGTTGTAGTCCCTATCAAATAAAAACAGACATGCACAAATTTAAAGTGTTACTAAACCCACAACAGTAAAATCAATCTGTATATGGAGGAAAGCATGCTTGTTATATTTACTGTGGAACCTAAGGGGTTAATCCTCTGCATTGTGTAAAAATGCTGTTTGATCCTGACCTCTCTGATCCTCCCCTTCTTCCAATATATTCCCCTCTTAGCTCCTGATAAGATATATACAGAGTGCAGGGGTCAGGAGTGGGTGCAGGGCTCATAAGTGCACAAGGCATAGGATTCAGGGGTCAGGAGTGGCTAATGCAGAGAAAGCAGGACTCAAAATTATGTAATGCTGAAAGTGCAGGACTTAGGAGTGTGTGCAGAGCTCAGGACTGAATAAGACACAGGGTGCAGGGGTCAGAAGTGGGTATTGCAGAAAGTGCAGGGCTCGGGTGTGTGCAAAGCAGAGAGTGCAGGGTTTAGAAATGCATAAGACACAGGGTGCAGGGGTCAGAAGTGGGTATTGCAGAAAGTGCAGGGCTCGGGTGTGTGCAAAGCAGAGAGTGCAGGGTTTAGAAATGCATAAGACACAGGGTGCAGGGGCCAGAAGTGGGTAGTGCAGAAAGTGCAGGGCTCGGGTGTGTGCAAAGCAGAGAGTGCAGGGCTCAGAAATGCATAAGACACAGTGCAGGGGTCAGAAGTGGGTATTGCAGAGACTGTAGGGCTCAGGAGTGTGTAATACAGAGGGTGCAGGGCTCAGAAGTGAATAACACACAGAATGCAGAGGTCAGGAGAACACCTTGTGGTGGAATAGAAGTACTGTGGGTACTGTACTGATAGCCATCGACTGAAGGGGTTTTTTTTTGTTTGTTTTTTTACCTTCTAATGAGCTATGATGTTTTTGTTTTGTTATTTTTTGGGGGGGTTGAAGTTCGACTTTAAATATATTTGCCTCCCCTTGATGTATAGTATTTCCATTTTGAACTAATACCTGAGTATCCTTTATTACTCACATATCATGGACATATTCCTGGTTGCTCTGTCTACTGGCTATTTGTTTATCGGGCAATGTAATCAGTTGCAAATCCATGTAATCTGATGCCCACTGAGACACTGCTGTGGAAAAATCACAACATAATAGGCAACCTAGAGACCATGTCATGAGTAAATTGAATTCCAACTAGGTTTCCCCAGGGGCTGCAGTAAGATGATGCAGCAGTAAATCATAATAAATGTGTTACACTAATGAGTAGGGATAAGTGAAAATAAGAGGTTACATTTTCCTAAAATGTTGGCAAAAATCTGGAGATCATTTTGGCAAAATGTATTGGAGTCAATAAAGGGGAATTTTATGGTTTTGGCAGTTTTGAAGGTGCATTTAGCTTTAAGCAGCTACTGATGGTTGCAAAAATTTAGATTAACTATCCTGCAGGTATTCTTTAAAAAAATAAAGTTTCACCACATTCACTAAGCTCTAGGGCAGCAATGGGCAAGCTACGGCCCGGCGGACCTTTTAATCCGGCCCGCGGAGCGTGATACAGTCAGGATGGCTGTCAGGATGTGTGTAGGCGGGGCAGCGTGATGAACGTGAGGGGAGCTAGGCTCCTCTCACAGTCCGCCCTGAAGACCGGTGTAGCATGAAAATCTGTCTCCTATGAGGATCTGTCCCCCTCGACGTATCTTC
This sequence comes from Staurois parvus, assembly GCF_062004578.1. Classification (NCBI taxonomy): domain Eukaryota; kingdom Metazoa; phylum Chordata; class Amphibia; order Anura; family Ranidae; genus Staurois; species Staurois parvus. Next base: position 345,214 of record NW_028318143.1, read on the forward strand.
GCATGTGCCGGAGATCGCCGATCGGCTGCTAATGCCTGAAACTGGCACATGCGCAGATACGTCGAGGGGGACAGATCCTCATAGGAGACAGATTTTCATGCTACACCGGAACGGCGCGGGAACACGGCGAGAGGAACGCGCGGAGCAAAGGTAAGTGAATTGACACAGGGGGGACTTGGGGACTTAATATGGGGAATGAATTACTATAGGGGGGATGAATTACTATATGGGGGATTAATTACTATATGGGGGATGACTTACTATATGGGGGATGAATTACTATGGGGGATGAATTACTATGGGGGGGATTAATTACTATGGGGGATGAATTACTATATGGGGGATTAATTACTATGCTTACTATGGGGGAATATTACTATACTTACTATGGATGACACATACACATCATTCATCTACTCTTGGTCCGGCCCCCGGGTCCAATATATGAGCCCATTGCGGCCCTCAAGTCAAAAAGTTTGCCCACCCCTGCTCTAGGGGAAAAGGAGTGCAACTGTACTTGCAAAGTTCTCATTCTATTTGCCTTTAATAAATCTACCCCAGTTTCATATATCATTTGTATGTTGCCTATAGATCCACTTTAATAATGTTAATTTTGTTTTAGTTAATACAGCACTTTTCTGTGAGAAGACTCAAAATGCTTTATATGCTATTTGGGTCGGTTCATACTGCGCTGTGCATTCTTGTGCGATTCACTTGCGGTTCAGTGCAGTGCAATTTTGATCCTATTCATTCTGCACTACTTCTGGAAACTCACTGTAACCAGGTCACATGGTACTTTTGTACCATGGGATGTGGTGCAGGCCAACACACTGCATTTGCGACCTTCTTTTGGGGTGTAGTAACTTCACCTTGACACCCAGTGCAGATCAAGAATACAGTGCAGGAAAAGTGTATTGTGTTCTGGTGTGAAGGTGGCCTTTGGGCACATATTGAGAGAGCCATCTTGGGGGCACTCCGTAGAATACCATACTGGAGGCCAGTTTTCCTTCCAGCATTGGTGGAAGGAAGCCCAAGCATGCAAGGAGAGCATGTAAACTCCATGTAGATGGCATTCACAAGGGACTCAAACATAAAAGTAGAAGTGCTAACCACTAAGCCACTATGCTGCCCTTATATTAATAAGCACCTACTGATGAGTGTTGATGGTAATAGAAGAGTAATAAAATGAATAATCTATCTCTATTTAGAAATGTAATATTTATCAAAATAAAATGCATTCCACATTCTCTGTTTGTTACATGTGCCCACCCAGTAGCCCCAAACTGAACCCAGACACAATGAAATGTCTCATTGTGAAAAGTTTTTCTTTTAGGGCCTATTCACACTAGAATGCCATTACAATTTGCTGCAGCGGTCAGTTCAAAGTAATGTCAACCCAAATGCAGGTCGCAAATGCAGTGTGTTTGCCCACAGCAGCCCACACCAGATCACATGGTACAAAAGTATAATGCATGCAGTATATTTGGTGCAGTGTGATTTCAGCCTATTCAAAATTAACAGGGCTGAAAGCGCACCGCACAGAACTGCAGGTGAATCGCACAGGAAACGCGCAGTGTTTCTGTGCAATTCACATGCAGTTCCGAGTGTGAATGGGCCCTCACACTTCTGTTGCAATGAAGGGAAGATACATATTAAAACTGGAGAGAGAACAAGGCCTGGAGCTAGATGGGCAGCATAGGAGGAAGACCTGACATGACTAGGTTAGCAGGATAGGCAGAGCAGCGTAGGGTTAATAGAGTTTTGGTTTGAAGAGGGAAAGTGGTAGCTAATTGGAGGGGGCTTAAGAGGGGCTGGGTGGCTCGGAGAGATAGTAGGGTGGTGCCAAAGTGGTCGGAGTCAGTCGGAGCTGGGATAGTCTAGGACAAGTTTCTCCCGCCCTCCCGAACGCTTGTTTGACAGCTCCGTGTTCGTGGGGCTCACCTTTTATTGGTCCTTCCTGACCTTTCAGTGGTTCTGGGGTAGTTTACTGGATAGGCGTGTTACTGTGTTTTGAGGGGATTTGCTTGTTTTCTGGATTGCTTTTGTCATAGCAGTTGGCAGAGGTCTCAGAGTCTTGGAAGGCAGTGATGGTTTTATTATTTTGGAGAATGGTGGGTTGGGCCCATCACAGGTATGGGTGTACCTACCCTAGCAAATTTACTGCAGTAATGGTGCAGGAGTAAGTTGGCTGTCTCAAGGGTAATTTTAGGAAAATTGTCCCCGAGTCAGTGTATTTGCAGCTGGGGGCCTTCAAGTCTATGTTGGTGGTAGATACAGCTGTTTGGTCGATATATACAGGTGAAACTCGAAAAGTTAGAATATTGTGCAAAAGTTCATTTATTTCAGTAATGCAACTTAAAAAGGTGAAACTAATAAATGAGATAGACTCATTACATGCAAAGCAAGATAGTTCAAGTCGTGATTTGTCATAATTGTGATGATTATGGCTTACAGCTCATAAAAACCCCAAATCCACAATCTCAGAAAATTAGAATATTACATGCAATCAATAAAACAAGGATTGTACATAGAACAATACCTCTGAAAAGTATAAGCATGCATATGTACTCAGTACTTGGTTTGGGCCCCTTTTGCAGCAATTACTGCCTCAATGCGGCCTGGCATGGAAGCTATCAGCCTGTGGCACTGCTGAGGTGTTATGGAAGACCAGGATGCTTCAATGCCTTCAGCTTATCTGCATTGTTTGGTCTCATGTCTCTTATCTTTCTCTTGGCAATGCCCCATAGATTCTCTATGGGGTTCAGGTCAGGCGAGTTTGCTGGCCAATCAAGCACAGTAATCCCACGGTCATTGAACCAGGTTTTGGTGCTTTTGGCAGTGTGGGCAGGTGCCAAGTTCTGCTGGAAAATGAAGTCCACATCCCCATAAAGCTCGTCTGCGGAAGGAAGCATGAAGTGCTCCAAAATCTCCTGGTAGACCGCTGTGTTGACCCTGGACTTAATGAAGCACAGTGGACCAACACCAGCAGATGACATGGCTCCCCAAATCAACACAGACTGGAAATTTCACACTGGACTTCAAGCATCTTGCAGTGTGTGCCTCTCCATTCTTCCTCCATACTCTGGGTCCTTGGTTTCCAAATGAGATGCAAAAGTTGCTCTCATCAGAAAAGAGGACTTTGGACCACTGAGCAACAGACCAGGTTTGGTTTTTCTTTAGCCCAGGTGAGACGCTTCTGAAGTTGTTTGTTGTTCAGGAGCGGCTTGACAAGAGGAATACGACATTTGAAGCCCATGTCCAGGATCCATCTGTGTGTGGTGGCTCTTGATGCAGTGACTCCAGCCTCAGTCCACTCCTTCTGAAAGTCCCCAACACTTTTGAATGGCCTTTTCCTGACAATCCTCTCCAGGCTGCAGTCATCCCTGCTGCTTGTGCACCTTTTTCTTCCACACTTTTCCCTTCCACATAACTTTCTATTAATGTGCTTTGATACAGCACTTTGGGAACATCCAACTTCTTTTGCAATTACCTTTTGAGGCTTTCCCTCCTTATGGAGGGTGTCAATGATGGTTTTCTGCACAACTGTCAGGTCAGCAGTCTTTCCCGTGATTGTGATTCCTACTGAGGCAGACTGAGAGACCATTTAAAGGCTCAGGAACCCTTTGCAGGTGTTATGGCTTAATTAACTGATTAGAGTGAGACACTTTGAGCCGAGAATATTGCACCTTTTCACAATATTCTAATTTTCTGAGATTGTGGATTTGGGGTTTTCATGAGCTGTAAGCCATAATCATCACAATTATGACAAATCACGGCTTGAACTATCTTGCTTTGCATGTAATCTCATATATTTCACCTTTTAAGTTGCATTACTGAAATAAATGAACTTTTGCACGATTATTCTAATTTTTTGAGTTTCACCTGTAAGTCGACTTCTAAGACCCTAGACTTTAATGAGGTAATCCAGAGTAACAGTAAGGTGATTAATGATTAGGTGAGTTTTTACGAAGAATTTGTAATTTTGGTGTTGTAAACTTGTTAAATGGCTGTTATGGCCTTTTAAACTCCAGTGCGGGTCAGTGTCGTGTTTTTTTTTTTTTCCATTTGGGGAGGTTACAAGTTTAGGTAGGGGATTTTAAAGGTTTAGGAGCAGCCGTAATATCTGCAATACCTTTAGTCATGCAAAATCTGGTACAGCTGTGCATGACAGCCAAACAGCTTGTTTAATTAAGCTTTGACAATAAAGCCTGGAAGCTGAGTGGTTTCTATGCAGAGCAGCACCAGATTTTGCATTCTCCAGTTTTAGTAAATCAACTTTTAGAGGTGTTTAGAGGAAGGGGCATTTAAAGGCAGAAAAAAAAAACACTACCAGTGCGTCCAGTAGCGTTTTGGCAGAAAAGCTCTTGACGCATGTAGACTCGTGAAAACAAGTCTAAATGCATTAAAATAACAATATAAATTGTTTTTCTGGGTAAAAAAAAATTAATGCCCAAGAGCTTGATGCACCTGAACACGCCTAAACGTGGACACACATTTACTTTTAGCGTTTTCCTGCCAAAACACCTCTGCCAGGAGCAAAGGCATCTAGAAGAGATGGGCAAACGCCCTGTGTTCATGAGTCCTAATGGCGAGAAGGGGAGGTTCAGCTGGCTGGAGTTCTGCTTGTCAGAGTTATCCAGCAGTTCATTCACCTCTATGTAGAGTTATGTGGCACAATACCAGTAAAACCTGTACAGTGACTAAATCAATAAGCAAATCTCATATAATGCAATTTGAAATAATTTATTTAAGGTTGATGTTAGATGTAGTCTTGTATGGTAAGTGGAAGAGGTCAAAGATGCATCCAGTGCATCCACACCTTGGTACACATTTAGAAAGGTTTCAGCCTACAAACCTCTTTTAAATCTATGGTCCACGTACCCCATTGTCAAGATGATCTTCTCTGGTCCATGTCCTCTGCTGACAGACTGCTGTGCTTCAGGTCATGTCCTCTGCTGTCAGCCCAGAGAGGGGCAGCTTGACATTGAAGTTGGGAGGGGGGGAGAATCTGCTTTCACCGATTGAATACAATATTGAAAAACATAATTCTCTTTCATGTCCTTTATAATGTCTGAGTAACATTATATAGTTCGGTCAAAATGGTTCAACTACCAAGATTGTGGTGTTGTACACATGGCCCCAAATTTTGTGAGCCTTTTAAGAGGCCAACTATTTTAATATCTATCCAACCAACTGCCTTAAGAGTAAACCTATATTTACTATGGAGTGGTATCAGGTCATCACGTGTCCAATGGTGAAATAATTCCTTGCTGTGTAGTAAGGAGTATGGGGTCCCAGTATCCAAGATTCCTTTCATTTGGATATCATTAACTCTGACGTTGACAACAGGTTGTCGGATGTTTTGCTGTTCTGCTGATGTTTTTTGTAGTTCAGAGTCTGTTATTTTAGGGCCACTCTTGCATTTCTTTGGTTTGGTTGGTGTCATTTTTTTGTACAGAGCCAAAAACTAAAATTAACACAGTGGTAGAAAACCAGTGTGTTCCTGTACTGGAAAGAGTAAGACAGGACCTTGGAAGAAACAAGAAGGCAAGAAAGATGATAGAAGCTGCATTATCTGTCAGAGCCCTTGTGTTTGATAGTAATTATATATTCACTGGAAATGTTGTCCTGCCCAGTAGACATGCAGTTCGAAGCATAGCAGTTGGAAATACTGGTTAGTTGGCATTTGCAAAATAGGCTTGACCAGGGGACTAAAGATGGCTTGTTCCCAGTCCCCCCCCCCCTGACCATTACCTTCCCCCTTTTACCGGAAGTAACCACTCAGACAACAAGCTGGAGTTAATGGCCCAAACGGCCTTTTATTACAACCATCAATAAATAACATTTAAAATAAACACAGTATAACATAAGCTTCAAGGTCCCAATAGGTATCAAGAACAGAAAATACCTGCGTCCTGCTTAAAATAGGCCTCCAGCCGAGACAACCCCCACAGATACCCCCTCTTAGAACAACTGGGAGCAGTACCTCAGACAGGTCCCTACAAAGTACCTTTTTTGTGCCCACAATAACCTACAAGGACCTTGCACTCCACAGGCTACCTGTCAGCACCAAACAGTACAACCACCACCATAACAAACCCTGAAACAACGGGTGGGCGGGAGGGAAGTTTTCCTTGACTAATCTTCTGACTGAAGCCCCCCTGCTACACCCCATCAGACCACCCCTTGTGGCTTCACCTGCTCCCTCCTTAACCACCACTTCCCCAATCAACTAATAGGACTCTCCCAACCCCCTTTAACCGCTGTGTTGCAAGCCCTTCGTTCATGTCTTCTTTTCTTTTACTCCGGGCCTTCCTTTTACATTTTCATTTATCTTTTCTTGGTTTAAATCCAGCCAAAGCTCATTTGTGTAGTTTTGAGAAGAGCACAGAAGGGTTAGAAAGTGTAGCGTAGGGGTCCTCAAACTTTCAAAAGAAAGTCAGATCACTGTCCAGATTTTAGGGGATTAAGTGGCAGTAAAAAATGCCAGCATCAGTGGTCAGTATGAGTGAACTATGCCCCAGGCTTGGTGGTCAGTGGGAGTAATAAAAATGAGCTAGCGTATGTGGTAAGTTGGAGAAGAAATACATTCACCAGCCGCTTTATTAGGTACACCCTGCTAATGCCGATAAAATATCCCCCACACCATTACACCACCACCAGCCTGAATTGTTGATAGAAGGCAGGATGGATCCATGCTTTCATGTTGTTTAGGCCAAATTCTGACCCTACCATCTGAATGTTGCAGCAACCAGTCTACCCATTCTTTTCTGACCTCTGACGTCAACAAGGCATTTTCGGCCACTCAACTGCCGACCTCTGGATCTTTTTGATTTTTCTGGACCATTCTCTGTAAACACTAGAGATGGTCGTTTTGTGAAAATCCTAGCAGTTTTTGAAATATTCAGAACAGTCCTGTCTGGCACCAACAACCATGCCACATTCAAAGTGACTTAAATACCCTTTCTTCCCCATTCTGATGCTCGGTTTAAACTTCAGCAAGTCATCTTCACCATGTTTACATGCCTAAATGCATTGAGTTGCTGCCATGTGATTGGCTGATTAGCAATTTGTGTTACCAAGCAATTGAATAGGTGTACCAAATAAAGTTGCCGGAGAGTGTAGTGTCCTACTGTTGGCATCCATGGAAGACTTAGATTCTCATAATTTTTATTAAAGGAATGAATAGTGACCTATTGGTGCGAGTGGAAGGTATTGTGCCCCATCAATGGTGTCAGTAAAATTGTGCCCCATCATTATTAGCAGTGGGAGGAATTCTGTCCATTGTTTTTGTCAAGGAACAAATACAAGAGAAGCATGGCCAAGCCTTTTTTGGCCGTACTTCTCTTCTGAGTCACAGAAATGCGCACACTTTTGCTCCCCTGTGACCCAGAGACAGCGAATAGCAGGCTTTTGGCCGCTATCTGCTGACGTCACAAAGTTTCTCCAGGCTCTGGAAGGATCCCCATCATATTGTTGGGATTCACCCAGCTGACTGATCAAATGGCTCCAGCTCAGGTGCTCCAGTGAATGCTGTTGGGGGAGAGTGGAAAGCAGTGACTGAGAGTCGCTGCTCTACACTCCCAGCTGAGTAAGAACTGATCAAAAGTCATAAGATCTCTGAGCTTAGAGCTCACGTGGGACAGCTGCCGCATCACAACGATGCCGCAGCATGGAGGTGAGTATGGATGCTTGTGGTTTTTTTTTTTTATATAGCCCAAACATCCCCTCAATGGTAAGCATATGACCACCACTAAAGCAAAAAAAAGTAAATTACCGTCTTATAGGGAAATACTGTATCTATAACCAAAAATAGCAAACTAAAAATGGCTAATCCTAGGAAGAGTTCCTGGGTTAATAAAGTGATTTGTCACTCCCTATATGGCTTTCACCCTTGCCAAAAATAGCAAACATACAGTCAGATCCATAAATATTGGGACATTGACACAATTCTAACATTTTTGGCTCTATACACCACCACAATGGATTTGAAATGAAACGAACAAGATGTGCTTTAACTGCAGACTGTCAGCTTTAATTTGACGGTCTTTACATCCAAATCAGGTGAACGGTGTAGGAATTACAACAGTTTGCATTTGTGCCTCCCACTTGTTAAGGGACCAAAAGTAATGGGACAATTGGCTTCTCAGCTGTTTCATGGCCAGGTGTGTGTTATTCCATCATTATCCCAATTACAATGAGCAGATAAAAGGTCCAGAGTTTATTTCAAGTGTGCTATTTGCATTTGGAATCTGTTGCTGTCAACTCTCAAGATGAGATCCAAAGAGCTGTCACTATCAGTGAAGCAAGCCATCATTAGGCTGAAAAAACAAAACAAACCCATCAGAGAGATAGCAAAAACATTACGTGTGGCCAAAACAACTGTTTGGAACATTCTTAAAAAGAAGGAACGCACCGGTGAGCTCAGCAACACCACAAGACCCGGAAGACCACAGAAAACAACTGTGGTGGATGACTGAAGAATTCTTTCCCTGGGGAAGAAAACACCCTTCACAACAGTTGGCCAGATCAAGAACACTCTCCAGGAGGTAGGTGTATGTGTGTCAAAGTCAACAATCAAGAGAAGACTTCACCAGAGTGAATACAGAGGGTTCACCACAAGATGGAAACCATTGGTGAGCCTCAAAAACAGGAAGGCCAGATTAGAGTTTGCCAAACGACATGTAAAAAAGCCTTCACAGTTCTGGAACAACATCCTATGGACAGATGAGACAGAGATCAACTTGTACCAGAGTGATGGGAAGAGAAGAGTATGGAGAAGGAGAAGAACTGCTCATTATCCTAAGCATACCACCTCATCAGTGAAGCATGGTGGTGGTAGTGTCATGGCGTGGGCATGTATGGCTGCCAATAGAACTGGTTCTCTTGTATTTATTGATGATGTGACTGCTGACAAAAGCAGCAGGATGAATTCTGAAGTGTTTCGGGCAATATTATCTGCTCATATTCAGCCAAATGCTTCAGAACTCATTGGATGCCGCTTCACAGTGCAGATGGACAATGACCCAAAGCAGACTGCAAAAGCAACCAAAGAGTTTTTTAAGGGAAAGAAGTGGAATGTTATGCAATGGCCAAGTCAATCACCTGACCTGAATCCGATTGAGCATGCATTTCACTTGCTGAAGACAAAACTGAAGGGAAAATGCCCCAAGAACAAGCAGGAACTGAAGACAGTTGCAGTAGAGGCCTGGCAGAGCATCACCAGGGATGAAACCCAGCGTCTGGTGATGTCTATGCGTACCAGACTTCAGGCTGTAATTGACTGCAAAGGATTTGCAACCAAGTATTAAAAAGTGAAAGTTTGATTTAGGATTATTATTCTGTCCCATTACTTTTGGTCTCTTAACAAGTGGGAGGCACATATGCAAACTGTTGTAATTCCTACACCGTTCACCTGATTTGGATGTAAATACCCTCAAATTAAAGCTGACAGTCTGCAGATAAAGCACATCTTGTTCGTTTCATTTCATATCTATTGTGGTGGTGTATAGAGCCAAAAATGTTAGAATTGTGTCGATGTCCCAATATTTATGGACCTGACTGTACATGTTTGCTGTTTTTGGCAGGGGTGAAGGCCATATGGGGAGTGATAAACCACTTAACACCCGGGTCTCACTGAGGCGACTTGGCATGCGATTTGCCTGCCATGCGACTTGCAAATCGTATGCCAAGTCGCACTGTGTTGTCCGCAATTACAGCGACATATCGGTGCAGTTCTGACGTGATCGAAGCTGCACCGATTTATAAAGTAGTCCATGCACGACTTTTGGTGTGATTTGCATAGAAATCTGATGTCTTGCAAATCGCACCTGAAATCTGCATGTCCCCAACTTTGAAATCGTGTGACTTCATTGTAAGATGCACAAAATATGTATAAATAGTGAAGCGCTATATAAATCTAACACTTGTGCAATACTATCGTGCTGTGTTATTGCAAACTGTGCCAACACAATAGTGCTCAGTGGAAAATCCAAAATTGCAATTAATATATATTGAACAATTCAAAGTGAACAAACCATTGAAATATAGTGAACAACCAATAAAAATTGTGATAGTGATTCTTAAAAAGGGGAGGATAGCATCACATGCTAATTTGCCAATATATGATATAAACACATAATATATGAACATTAAATGAAAAATAGAACAAAGAACATCTGTGAAATTTCAAAGCATAAAGTCCATGCAAGTGAAACTGGGCCAACGTGATCTTCACTCTGGTGAGAGAGAAAAGGGATCCTCTAATGGCAGCAATACCTGCTCACCTCCACACCCTGACCCACACAGGGCCAAAAGGCTATGATTCACAATACCAGATCCTCTCAATTGCGCTCCTCATCAAAAGGGAACATCGAATGGAATATAGACTTCTCAAGTGCACCTTATCCACTCCACCTCCACTCAAGGCCATATACATAAGATACAAAACAAAGATCCTTCCATGGTGCAGTAATCTTTTTATTGGAAAGTAAACAAAACTACTATTGCACTCACATGTACTCCCAGCAAAAAACGCCTGTCACCACATCCTATGGGTGTACTGCATGGTAACTGGGTAGAGCAAGATGGCCGCTGCGTCTGGAAGTGCGTTACCTCGTCCCGGAATGGCGTACCGACGCGTTGCGTTGCGTAACTCGTGACTTCATCAGGTGTTATTACCCCAGGAACTCTAGCTTGGGTTAGCTGTTTTTAGTAATCACCTTGGCTCCAGTTTGGGAACAACAGGCTTAATGGTTTAAAATGTTGTCTTTGTTAGAGGAGACTATTCTTCTTTTTTTGACCTGGACAGGAAGTGAGGGAAATTTTCACACAAACAGAAATGAGCTCCCACCAGAGCTTTTAAATCTCAACCTATTAAAGATTTTTTTTTTTTTTTTATTATTGCTGTCTTCTCATGACTACTTTTGTCTGATACCTGTCAAATAGACATCACAGACAGTTGATAGCAGCTCCTATTCTTCTCTATTCTCTCCAAATAATATGTTTTTGGCCTAAAGTGTGATGTCCATTGTATATGATGTCTAAATGGATTGTGAATTTAGAAATAAAGGCTGTACAAAATGTCTGTGATTCCCTGTTCACATTAAATTTGGTGTTTGGGAAACACATGCTTTTTTCCCCATACAACACGAGAACACGCTAGCCCTTTTGGGACTGCAAACACATCTTGCAAGAACACATGTTGCGGCCACCAAAACACATTGTACCGCAGTAATGTGGTTTGGTGTGGCACATATTAACTACTTCCCTCCCGGCCTATAGTAAAATGACAGTCTCTTGTCCCTCCGGTAAGGTGTCATATGATGTCCTTCCCGAATCGTGTCTTACGAGTGCCTGCAGGGCCATGCTGTGGCAAGATCTGTCACTGGCTGTGTACCTCGGACACGGACAATGACAGATCTGTGTACCGGCACTGTTGCCAGTACCATGTGACCACTGTGACCAATCACAGTATTTCACATGGCAGTTGTATACAATGGATGGCTTCCTTTCAAGCCATCCATTGTATACAAGTGTGTCTAGCTGTGAGTGGTCACAGTGATCACATGCACAGTCTGGGCCAGTCACAGCACATCTGTGTCATGTGATTAGCCATGGCCAATTACAGCTAATCACAACAAAAAAACCCTGAATGAATCGATTTCATTCAGTTAAATGCTTGCTTATAGCAAATAAATTCTTTGCTATAAGCAATCAAATTGTGTAAAAAAATAAATAAATACTGATCACTTCCCCAAAGTAGTACAATGTTACTATGGTAACATTACACTACTTTGGTCATAGTGTAATATGAAAAAAAAAATCGAAAAAATTAGCACACCAGTTATATGATGACGCTGTACTGCACTGGTGACAGTATGTAACAACAGTCTGGCATCAATTAACAGCAATAATGGCGCTCCCTGCAGCAATTGCTAACATAGTTTTTACATTTTCCAAAATTTTCTTGGTCATTTTCTGCTTTAAATTCCATTCTTTAGTTAAAGTGTATCTAACCCAAGGAAGAGGCTTTCTCTCTCTTTTTTCTGGTGATCTAGCCAGTACAATACCCCTCTGTCTTAGGTTTGGGAAGGGGCATTGTCGCCTTGTGCAGAAGGTATTGTTAGATGGCCTAGTGCTAGATGGACTTCACATAAGGCTGCATTCACGCCTATGGGTCCTGAATTGTGGCAGAAACGTGTTTCTACCTGCATTTCCAGAAACATGCTAAAAATGCACCAAAATGCACAGCATGCATGCAATGCCATTAATTCTTAACCAGTTGCCTACAGGCCAATTTTCCGACTTCAGTTCAAATTTTTTTATTTTTTGTTAAACTAAAAAAGACAGAAGATTTTTGAAGAAACAAAAGGCTGTCCATAGCTTCTATTATAAAGTTTTGTAAAGTGATTTTTCTCCTTCACTAATAGGCAATGGTGAGGCTGCACTGATAGGCGGCACTGATGGGCACTGATATGCAGTACTCATGGACAGTGATGGGTACTGCTAGACGGCACTGGTAGGCACTGATAGACAGGATAGATGTGGAGGCACTGATGGACATTGATAGCCAGCTCTGATTTGCACTGATAGCTAACACTGATGGACACTGACAGGTATCACTGATGGGCACTGAAAGATGGCACTGATTGGGCTACACTGATAATCAAGGCACTGATCAGTGTAGATGTCCTGTGTGTATATTACTGGCTCTCCTTTCCTCAGGTGCTGTCAGTGTAAGGCGAGGATTGCAGATAACCGACGTTTTCTCTTCACACTGTGATCAGCTCTGATTGGCCCTTTACCGCGATCTGTGATCAGCTGTATCCAAAGGACACAGTGATCACAGGCCGCACCCTGTGGGCACCCCTGGAGGTGCACTGGGGGGGCGTGGTTCTGGGGGGATGTCCATGGACACCCTCCCAGCACTAGCTGACCATGCTGTAGCCATCTTTTGGCTATAGTGCGGTCGGAAAGTGGTTAAAGGCACCCCAAACACAGGTAGCAGTCTTACATATTGGTGCGTGACTAAACGTGCGATAAGCTTGGCCAAATGTGGAATGTCAAATGTGCTTTTCTTACTACCCAAAAAAGGTACATACGTTCATTTGGAACATTTATCACGCATAGGGCAGTCAATTCAAGTGAACTGGGCTGCCCTATGCTGTTGCACGACAAAAAAAACGCTAAAAAGGAACACTTCACCTTGCACAAGTGTGAATGCAACTTGACACCTGAGCATAGTGGAGACACACACAGAAAAAACACTCAAATGTGCAAAACATGGGTGTCATTCATTCTTTTTGGCACAAATGCACTAAAAAAATGGGTGTTTTGTCATGCAACAAAATACTCTGAAACATCCTGTTCAAAAATGTGCCAAAGTCAGCTTCAAAAAAGAGTGCGGGGGCTACTTAGGCATATTTGTCGTGCATAGGGCAATCCATTCAAGTCCAGGATGATCTGAAAATTGAAGGAGCCAGGCAGAAAAATGTTGGCCGAATAGCGGCTGCATCCAATCAGATGCAATGATCAGGTATTCTGCCAGCCTGCACCCAGTAGCTGTCAGGGGAGATTCTTCCATTTATTTACAGGTGGCTGCTTGCTCGGCACTACCACCATTTACAGAACTTGAAGTGATCAATTAATGGTGCATATGTGTTTTTTGTAACAAATCAATTTTTGGATTAAAATGTGATTTTCAGAGATTTGGATGTATGCAAATCTCAGAATGGAATGTCAACGAATCCGAAAAAAGTTATAAGAAAATGAACAAATGCATTTGTTTCATTTCATTCAGATGACATCACGTGATGCAATAGTAGTTTGAGCCTACAGGCAAATTAATTAAAAAAATGTAATTTGTTTGATATAGATGTGCTTTTGGGTAAGTGTGATATGAATTGAATTTGTAATTGTCACAATCAGTCAGTTCAGTTCCACAGTCTAATGCAAATTTTAGGTTTAAAAAATTCAAGGGTGCCAAATTTTGCGTTATATTTTATCTGTTTGAAAATATCAAATAGTTTCAATATATGAATATAGAATCCACCTAAAATATTGAAACCGAAAACTAATATATAGCAATCATCCGAAAAATTGCAAATTTTTGTAATCCACCCAGACCCACGAACATATGAAATGAATGCTGAAGAAACAAAACAAATTCCAAAAACAAATTGGTTCAACATAACAAATGAAATTCTTCAATGAATGAAAGCATCCAAAATGAAACAAAACAAAAATTTCCAGCGTGCACATGCCTGCCATCCACGCTGTTTAGCGTGGATGGTAGGCAGGAGAGTGCAATATCTGGTGCAACACCGTATAGCTTCCAGGTTTTATTGCAAAAGCTTAAAGTGTTACTAAACCCACAACAGTAAAATCGGTCTGTATATTCAGTAAAGCATGCTTGTTAATCTCACTGTGGAACCTAAGGGGTTAATCTTGTGAAGTCACTCTGCACATGCTCTGTTTGGTGTGTATTGCTAGAGAGGTATTTTTTTTTTTCTTGGGAGAGTGCATGTGATCAGCACAGAGCCAATCAGCACTGTCCAGACAGAGGTCAGGGGTTCTGCATTCTCCTAGAGCAAAATGAAAACTCCTCCTACAAGCTTTAACCAGTGCTCACACTGGACACTGATAGAAGTCACAAGAGTGCTCTAACTGTTGATGAGAAAATATATTTAACAGTTTATATTTACTAAAATAATTGCATTTCCATGTTGTGTGTATTGTGGGAGACCAGATATAGTGAATGCAGGGTCCGGGGAGACCAGATATAGTGAATGCAGGGTCCGGGGAGACCACATATAGTGAATGCAGGGTCCGGGGAGACCACATATAGTGAATGCAGGGTCCGGGGAGACCACATAAAGTGAATGCAGGGTCCGGGGGGACCACATATAGTGAATGCAGGGTCCGGGGGGACCACATATAGTGAATGCAGGGTCCGGGGGGACCACCTATAGTGAATGCAGGGTCCGGGGGGACCACCTATAGTGAATGCAGGGTCCGGGGAGACCGCAAATAGTGAATGCAGGGTCCGGGGAGACTGCATATAGTGAATGCAGGGTCCGGGGAGACCGCATATAGTGAATGCAGGGTCCGGGGAGACCGCATATAGTGAATGCAGGGTCCGGGGAGACCGCATATAGTGAATGCAGGGTCCGGGGAGACCAGATATAGTGAATGCAGGGTCCAGGGTTTAGTAACACTTTAATTGAACAAGCTGAAGTTAGAAGCTGGCTGCCATGCACAGCTGATCCAGATGCAAATGCTTGGGGCTTCATGTACAAAGGCAGGCCAATTGAAGAAAAGGTCTAAAAAGACCTCCTTGGCCAATAATGAGCCATTCATGGGAGCCATTACAGCTAAGGAACGCAGGACATCCTAACCTTGGCTATGGCCATAACTTTTTCTTGTTTTTTATTTTACAAGGAGAAGTATCATACATTTCTTTTTACAGACCTTTCCTGTACCATATGTTTGTTCTCCTAAATTCATTTTTCACTCTGAATTAAATTGTACATTTATATGATGAACCAGTCATTTTCCTGTTCCCCTGAACACCTCAATGTTCATGTAAAACCGTATTAATCCAGGCTGCCTCTCTATTGAGTTGGATGATAAATGGAATGACAGTTTTATAATTTCTCTTGTAAAATCATTAGCTTCCCTTTCCTTAAATTAAATTATCCCCTTCCATTTATTTCAGTCTATTTATTGCCTCCGCAACTCGGCTTATCTCGTTCTTTCTGTCCTAGATTGTATTTGGTTTGGATATTTTATAACCTTATCTAATATAGTTTCTGTTTAGACATCAATCAGTCCAAAAACACTGCAAATTAACTTCTCACTCTAGCTGCCCTTTAGCTGCGGACGCCTTTAGTTAATTATAAAGTTTTGGGACATTTTTATGACTCCAGAACAAATTCAGGAGTTAAAGCTGAAGTTGTATTTGCTTATATTTTGCCTTGCTTAGGTTCCTCTTTTTCTCTCATCAACACATTAGTGATATATTTTTAATGAAACCTTTCCTTTTTCATGACTGGTACACTGTTCACTTCTCCCTGAGATTGAATAGAATAACCACACTGTCAACAAAGATACTTTTAACTGTGTTGATACTTTATTATTTAAGTATTGGCCACAGCTTGATATGTATGAATAACGAACAATCAACCAATAAAACATATCTAACACCAAATCCCTTTTTATCAGTGCTGAGTGGCGTATCTCCACTTTTCTTCCTTAGCAGGAGCCGATTCAGCCCCCAGCCGCCCATGTTAGGCTCAAGGGCTTACTTGGGCCTCCTGCTAGCAATTCCACCGCCTCTACCAACCACCTGCCACCTCAGCCCGCAAAAGGGATAAATGCCAGCTGTGACAAAAAATACAGTGTGACAACAAATATACAGGAATGGAACCAATAATAAGGTGTCACTGAATTAATTACTTTGTATTTATTTATTCAATGTCCTGCAAGAAAAAACTGAACGTCCTTTTTTTTTTTTTGCCCCAATTATATTTTTTTTTTATTTTGTTATAAATGTCATAAGCAATGCTATAACAAAACCCACTAACAACTTGGGGAGGGAGGGTGGGGATGTCCTTGTTCATGGAAGGGCACCAACTGAGTGACCAGTATGTCAGAGGACTTAACGTGATGCAGGAGTCTCCTCCTTTTTCTTCCTCCTACCAATAAACTGCCACCACAATCCAAATCACGCCCCTTCACCATCCTATCCTTCTGCCATCACTTAACCCCTTTATTACCCTACAGACTAGTTCAAAGGGACCGTCCCCAGTCATCATGCCTGCTGTGTTTATACCTGCTTTAAATACCTAGCTTTAGACCCAGTGACATACTGGGTCTCTGTGCCTCTTTATGTAATGCAGGTAGATCATGGGTGGATGGAGGGACCAACAGAGACCTGTATATACAGTAGCTTCCGAAAAACACTGCAGCACCCTGTCTTAGTACTCTTCTCAAAAGCCCTTAAGCAGTGGGCTGGCTCTCAGTAGGATTTATGCAAAGATCAAAATGCCTTTATGGGTGGAGGTTAGTTTGGAGGAGTGGGCATTCCTAGGCAGACTGTACATATCAGTATGGATTTTGCACCACTTCCTCAAACGCAGTTTATCCAAAACTGAGCTCATAATATTTCCTCCCCCACGTGCCCCTTTCCCTGACTTCTCCGTCGAGATTGATGGCACAACTATCAGTCCGTCTCCACACGCCAGGGTGCTAGGTGTAACTGTGGACTCTAAATTCTCCTTGCGGTCCCATATCCAATCAGTGTCCAAATCATGGCGCCTCAACTTCCGTATCATCTCCAAAATATGCCCCATCTTATCCAACAACACCAAAAAGCTTCCAATTCACTTCCTTCTCATCGGCTTACCTTTACATAGGCTATCTCCCCTCTTCAGTCTATCATGAATACTGGTGCCAGACTCATCCACCTTACCAATCATTCAGTGTCTGCTACTCCTCTCTTCCAATCCCTCCACTGGCTTCTGCTCACCAACGAATAACATTCAAAATACTAACAGCTTACGAAGCCATCCACAACTTTGCTCCCTATCGCCTAATCAATACCAATAAAATCGTTCTCATCCTGCATCCCAGGATCTCCTGCTCTCTTCAGTAGCTCCCTTGTCACTTCCTCCCATTCTCACCTCCAGGACTTCTCAAGAGCCTCTCCTACCCTCTGGAGTACCTTACCCCAATCTGTTCGACTATCTCCTACTCTATCCACATTTAGGTGATTCCTGAAAGACCATCTCTTTAGAAAAGGCTATCGCTTTACTTTCTCCATCAGCTCATCCCCCACAATTATTACCTTTTGTACCACTTGACCCTTCCTCTTAGATTATAAGCTCTAATGAGCCGGGTCCTCTGTTTCTGTATGTATTGAATTGAATTGTAAATGTACTGTCTCCCTTCATTTTATAAAGAGCTGCACAAACTGTTGACGCTATATAAATCCTTTATAATAATATTAATAATGTGCATGCAGACCACCCTATGCAATGTACACATAGTGATGCTGAGCCTCCAAAATTGAAAGACCTGAAATCCAATGAATAAGGGTCCATTCACACTTGTGCGACTTCAAAATCCTGCAGTTTTTATTCGACTTTACAGTGTGGCTTGACGCGACTTTGGCTGAATGCGACTTTGGCATTGATGAAGGATAATTGTTTCTGCTGTAAAAAGTTTCACACAAGTTGCATGTACAACATTCAGGTGCTACTTTCATGCGACTTTGAGGGTTTACATCGAAGTCTATGGCCCTCAAGTGAAAGTTGGACCAAAGTAGTGCAGGAAATTTGAAGTTGCTGCAACTTAAAGTCCCACAGATATAAATGGTACCCATTGGAAAATAAGGAGTGATTTGTCATGCGACTTTGAATGGGCTCTAAAGGGGTAGCCCAGGAACTATCAACCTGGGGAGGAAAAAACTGGGTGATGCTGGATCCTCCAGCCAGGAAATAAGACAGGCTTTATCTGCTGCTTTTAATGCACAGTGTGAGAAGCTTACAGTGTGCAGTGAAATCAAAGTAAACAATTTCAGTGCAGGAGAGGAGCTGGTACAACTGTGTAAGACTAAAGGGAAGGCTGGAGGTCAGCATTAAAATGAAATTTGTGCTTTGCCTTTCCACCATTCTTATATACTGTATCTCCACATCACTCCTATCTTATGGGCCTAAGCTCCTCCTCTTGCTGCCCTAAATGTGGCCATTTAGATGTGGACTTGTCCCATGGTATTTGGACGTGTCCCAAGATCCAACGTTTTTGGCACTCAGTAGTGCGCTATGCTAATACAAACTTGGTAAAAGACCTACCCTTAACCACTGAGTGGGCCCTTTTTGGCCTAATCAATATCTCCGGTATCAAAATATAGACAGAGTGCAAACAACTTTTTTACTGTCTTCACCCATATATCGCTGTGCTGCCCATACCTTGAAGGAGGACCCTTACCCATCATACCTCACCCAGAGGAGGATATATCAATGCGCATATCCTATGCGCATCTGGTAAGTGCGCAATTTTACCATTTCTTCTGAGCATCACCATCTTGATCTCTGGCTCATTTGGATGTTACTACATCATATGTTTAGACTTACCTTGATTGAAATCTCATCGTGATCATATTAACTATTCAGCGCTGCACTTTATTATATACGCACACACACACACACTTCTCTGTTCATAGCTAAATTATCTTATGTTTTCCGCATGGATTAGGTGGAGACCTCATTAACCACTTCCCGACCATCCTATAGGGTACTACTGCTACAACGTGGCAGGGCTGTGCAAAATCACATATATATACATGACTTTGCATTCCTGGGCAGGGAGTGCGCATGTGTGTGCCACTATTGGTGGCTACAGATGTCGATCACCAGGTCCCGGCCGGAGATACACAGCCGGCACCTGAGGATTGCTGAGGAACAGTGACAGGGGAGAGACCTGTGTGTAAACAACACAGGTCTCTCTCCTGCCAGCAATAGCATGCTGCTGTATACTTCTCTGCAACATAGTAAAACGCACACAGTTAACCCTTTGATCACCCCAGATGTTAACCCTTTCCTGCCCAGTGTCATTAGCACTGCTCACTGTATTAATGTCACTGGGGATGTCAGTGGCTGTTAGTTCCCCCCCGTGTCAGAATGCCCGCCACAATCCCACTATAAGTCGCTGATCAACGCCATTTCTAGTATAAAAAAAAAAATTCCAGTGTGTATATGTATACCACCATTTGTAGACGCTATAACTTTCACGTAAACCAAATAATTTAAATGTATTGGGATTTTTTGTAGCAAAGACATATAGCAGAATACATTTTGGCCTAAATTTATCACAATTTTATTTTTTAAATTTTTCTACTGAATATGTTTTATAGCAAAAAGTAAAAAATTTTTTTTCAAAATTGTCAGTCTTTTTTTGTTTTTAGTGCAAAAAATAAAAACACGGAGGTGATCAAATACCACCAAAAGGAAGCTCTATTTGTGGGAAAGGACATGCATTTAATTTGGGTGCAGCGTTGTATGACCGCGCAGTTGTCAGTTAAAGTAGCGCAGTTGTCAGTTAAAGTAACGCAGTGCCGTATCGCAAAAAATGGCCTGGTCAGGAAGGGGGCTAAGTCCTCTGGAGGGTAAGTGGTTAAGGAAGCACTCACAGGTCCAAAATTTCTTTGAGGCTTGGGAATCCTTTATTCAAACCCTGCCCATAGGTACTCAACAATCTATAGTACAATGTTTCTAATACACCCATTGATACCAAACTAGATTATTAACCAATGATCTGCCCAGTGACACCTTACCCACCCACTTAACCCGTAATATGTTTTGTATTCTATTGATTGAGGCCTTCCCCATTTTCCTCTACCTCTTAACTACTAGACCGACCACCATCCACCCAATTGCTTTTTACGATTTACCCCTGGACCCAGCACTGCTAGCTCATCACCAAGTTGTACTAACAAAATGTACATTGTTATTATCTTGTTGTCAATTGCATTCTTGCATTAAAAATGTAATCAATGTAAAAGAAAATTAATTTTGCTTTGGTAAACTGACTCCGTGTACATGCACAATGGGATTTCTGTTGGTCAAATTAAACATCTGACCAATTAGTAAAAAAAGAGTTCCTGTCCCAAAAAAAGCAATTCTACTTAAAATGTTCATTTTAAAATGAGGATCTAATGAAACCATTAAATGCAACCAATAAATACTGAAACCTAGACAAACCGCTTAACAGACCGATGAAATACAGGGATGTACCAAAAGTAATGCAAAAATGGGCATAACTTTTTTATTAACTTACTGTATGTAGGTCATTCAAATTTAACTCTCTCTATAATTATCTCTTTTTCTTTCTTTGCAGGAGCAATGTTCTATCCAGGGGCGGACTGACCATTTGGAAAGTCGGGTACAGCCCGAGGGCCCGGGGTCAGTAGGGGGCCCCATGAGATGCCCCTGGTACCTTTTTTCATAGGCTTTTTTGAGTTTGGGCAAGGACACGGGGGCCCCATGAGTTGTCAGTCCGCCCCTGGTTCTATCCTTAAGTTCTTGATAAAGGAGGGGTGCAGAAGGCTAGAGGATGTTTACAGAGATGATACCATTGACAAGAGTCACCAATGACAAGACAATTACTCTTGGCAATGGTGTCATCTTCAGAAACATTCTGTAGCCATTTCTGAACATCAGACAGCCTGCACCCCTCCTTCATCAAGAATTCAATGACGGCACTTTGCTTCTGCTTGGAGTGCATTATATACCTGCAAAGAAAAAGACTTATAGAAGAATAGTTTATACTGTACCAACATGGGAAGTTTGAATAACCTTTGTAAGTTAATAAAAAAAAAGTTATGCCAACTTTTGCATTACTTTTGGTACAGCCCTTATACATACACTCTGTTGCCAAAAGTATTGGGACGCCTGCCTTTACATAAACTTTAATGGCATCCCAGTCTTAGTCCGTAGGGTTCAATACTGAGTTGCTCCACCCTTTGCAGTTATAACAGTTTCAACTCTTCTGGGAAGGCTGTTCACAAGGCTTAGAAGTGTGTCTAGGGGAATATTTGACCAGGTGGTTGACACCGCTCACTGTTAAAACTTAAAGCCAGCTAAAATGTTTTTAGTTTAGTTTCGATAAGGCTGAGAAGGATAGAACTTCTGTCAGGTTTTTATTGCCATTTGTGTCCCTTTCCCACCCCATTCATGCATTGGATTTCATATGCAAATAAAAGTGCAGCGCTTAAAAATGTAAAAGGGTAGGTAGGCAACTAAGCAAACTCACGTATGTATATAATAAATATAGATTATGAAAATAATATAAAATAAAAAAATAAAGATGAAAAATAAAAGTTCATAAAATCTTCAGAGGGAAACGCACTGTAATTATACCTGCATTTTTTTTCCCATGCCTCAACTCAGAGGGTTACCGAGCAGCTTCCAGATGGTTTTACATGCGGTCCCAGTCTCCAAAATGGCCACCGCACCATTTTGGAGACTAGAACCGCATGTAAAACCATCTGGAAGTTGTTTGGTAACCCTCTGAGTTGAAGCAAGGGAAAAAAATGTTCTTTTTATGCGTGTAACATGTAGGCAGATCTATTAAAGCTTAATTTACATTTGTTAAACGGAATCCCACTATATTTTATTGATATATTACCTGCATGGATACCTGAAAGTTCCTGGGAAGGCTCTTGTATAACCATGATGGGATGGTATGGTGACTGATTTCCTAAAGAATGCGCTTCCCGAGTGGAGGAGAGGAGGCGTGGTTCTGCTGATTCCTTCTAATTGATAAGACGTGTTTGTTTACTTTTCTGGTAAGGGTATATTTGCTTTGTACAGTAGAAGTGCACACTGGTGGGATCACTGGCATTGTTGTATGCACAGAGTGAAGCACATCACTTATTTTTGCATCATTTATTTTCCACTATTTTTGCACTATATGAATTTTGCACTTTTTATAGTGGTATTGCTATGATTTAAAATGTTATCATTAACGTAATACACTATCTAAATTTTTTTATTTTTTTGAGGTACACTCTGTTCTTGTGGGAGCCAGTGGAAGGGCTCAACATCTAAGGAACTGTCAAGTTGGAGTTTGGACACTTTAATATACTGTATATTTTTATATTTTTACATTGGACTTTTTTTGAAGTGACACTTGGCATTATTTCAGAGTGACATTTTATTTAAATGACTGTAGGATTTTTTTTTTTTAATTGTTTCACGGATGTTTCACGGATTGTTGTTTGGAGAAATTATTGCTTAGTAGTAGTATATACAATACAGTTTGTGATATAGCACTTAGCATTTGGTGGGTAGTATTATATACATAGTAGAAACTTTATATGAACGCTGTAGATTACCTCAGTGAGACACAGCATAGCCCTGGAGTACACCAAAATTTAATCTTGAAGCTATTGGATTTTGCCATGAGTTCCAAATAGTTGTGGTTTAACAAAATGTACTATTTACAGACCAGAGACATAGTGATGGGAGCAAAATTTGCTCCCAGCCTGGACAATCTTTTTATGGCCAGGTGGGAAGAGGATATTATATACTCAAGAAAATGGCCCAAACTCATTTTTCATAAACGTTATATTGATGACATCCTCCTACTCTGGCAGGGAGAAGAAGAGGCATTGATCAACTTCTTTGGAACCCTTAATAACAACAATTTGAATATTCAACTGACACTAAAGAAATACATTTTCTGGATGTAATGCTCATTATAAACGAAAGTTGTATTATTTCTGAGGCTTCTTTCAAACACACTGACAGGAATAGTTATATCCCTACAGACAATTGCCACCACCCTGCATAGCTAGCGAATATAATGAAAGGGCAATTCATGAGGGTGAGGAGAAACTGCACTAACTTGGAAACATATTATGCTAAAGTAGAGATTCTGAGGCAACGGTTCATTGAAAAGGGTTACAATGGAGCCAAATTAAGCCTAGAAATGAATCCGGTAGGCAACATCAATAGTGATTCTATGTTATTTAACCATGTCCCTCAGCAAAGAGGAATGTTTTGCCCATTTGATAACTACCTACTCAACACAATATAAAACTGTAAACAAAATAATTAATAAAAACTGGGACATATTAAAAGCTGACCCCCTCTTATCTAAAGTTTTTTTTTACCGGTGAAACCGGAAATAGTTTTCCGTAAAGTGTCTACCCTTAGAAATAAAATTGCTCCAAACATCATAGACCCTCCAGTAAGATCCACCTTTCTTTCTAAAATAAAAGGCTTCTACCCGTGCAAAAGATGCATAATATGCCAACAGAGTAAGTTCCCCCTGAGAAAAATAGAATCATTCACATCTACAGGGAAAAAGTATGAAATCTCCTCTTTTATTTCGTGCAATAGCCGATATGCCGTTTTACCTCCTTGAATGCCCGTGTCATCGGCAATATATTGGACGTACCACCAGAAGGTTAAGGGATAGGTTTTGAGAACACGTCTATAATATTAAACGAGGGTTCAAAGAGCATTCATTGTCGTATCATTATAGATGTCACCAGAACAGGGATCCCTCGTCCCTCAAGTTCATAGGCATCGAGACTATACAAAATCACTGGAGAGAGTCCAACAAAACAAGATTAGTCTCACAAGCTGAAACACGCTGGATTTATGATATGAAAACTTTGACTCCAGCGGGACATAATGTAGATATAGATATCAACTGCTTCATTGACAACAGCTAATATATTAATTTATTCTTTCTTAACATAATTTTTTAACATCATACAGTTTCTATAGTCCAGTTTATTTATCCTTATGAGTATGGGCCGTTAATTCCTATGTTTTTATCTTTATTATCTGTCACTGGATATTAATTCACATGTTTCTGACCATTCTATTCAATTTATATAT
The DNA here is from genome assembly GCF_062004578.1 of Staurois parvus. NCBI lineage: Eukaryota > Metazoa > Chordata > Amphibia > Anura > Ranidae > Staurois > Staurois parvus. The sequence continues at coordinate 369,627 of NW_028318143.1, forward strand.
TTTTATACATCTGTCTAGCTTTAAAATGTTTTATTGGGTTTGTCACTTAGCGTAGTTTGCATGCAAAGCAGTCTACTTAAGAATGCCCACTCCTGCAGACTGAGATCTGCCCATCAAGGCATTTTGATATTTGCATAACTTCTCTCAATAGTATTAAGGCATGGTGCTATGATGTCTTCAGGAAGCTGTACAGCACCTTGCCAGCCCTTCCCACCAGCCATGATCTGCCTTCATATAGAAGTACAGAGACCCAGGGATTATGTCAGTTGGTTTAAAATAAAGTATTTTATGAAACCAGAAAGAATTTTTACAAGTTTCTGTAGCATGTGAATGAGGGAGGAGAAAAAACCAGGGAAGGCAAAATATAAATAGATTTAACTTAAAATTGTTATATGCATCCATGGTTGAATAACAGAGTTCAGAGGAGTTTAGATGGCCCCATAGGACCCATCTAAGCATCGCTGATCTGAATTCTCTAAGACGAGGGTGTTTCCATTATGTAATTTTTGGCCATGTTAAAAATAAACTTAAATACAAAGAATACATTGTATCAGTAGCAGAATGCCATGTCTTTTGTTCAGATAAGTTTACAGTTTCTCATAAGCGGGGCACGCAGAGTAGTTCAGCCTAGAGGAAATGACTTATTCATCCACTTCACCCTCTATAAAACACTGGAGGGAAAGTATGTATTTAAAAAAAGAAAAAAATTGTATCCTTTTTGTAAGGTTTTTATTTTTCAGTGAACTGTTTTCTGTATATTTTCCTTGTGTTGTGCTATTATCTAAGCAGTTCCCATTATTATATTCAAAGCATGAGCTAGACTTGAGCAAGCCTCCCACTCTTCAGAAATGTTAACCCTCTAGCGCAGCATTGGGGATGTTGAATCAGTTCATCATTAAAAATACATTCCAAACAAAACTGAAAACTTAAATGTAATTTTCAATTAACATAAATGATAAACATTTAATACAAATAGAAATTTCATCAGAAAATTAAAGAGGGTATAACCAGAGAATTATAAGAGGGTTGGCTTTCTGAAAATTCTTATTTTTGGGCTATTATGCTGGTCCCTTTTTTTTTTAATTATATCTCTTATTGAGTATTCATTACAAAAATCATCATTATAACAAACCTTTCACCAAAACCAAAAAACAACAATAAAAACACATCCCCTCCCCTAACCTATTACTCTCCTTTCCGCCCCCCCCCCCCCATAACTCTCCATCTTTCTCCTTACTATCTTCTTTTGCTGTAAGTTCCTTTCATACTTTTGCTCTCTGGTTCCTTCCCTCCATCCCCCATTCCTATACCCTCTTAGGAGATCTTACTTCTTTCAAAAGCATGCCCATCTCTTTAAGCTCCTACTGCTTTTAAATAGCACTTTGATATTTTTAAATCATCTCATCTTCTCCAGCTTTTCCTAAACTTTTTCTATTTTATCTTTGTCTATGTGATATAGCTCCTCCATCTTATAAATGTACTCAATTCTATTTATCCAATCTTTTATTTTGGGAGGTTCTTGTGCTTGCCAATATTTAGGTATAAGTCCTTTCGCTGCATTTATTAAATGGTACATCATCATATTCTTATATTGCTTCACAGAGACCTCTAATTTATGAAACACACACCCATGGATCCCCCGGAATACAAACCCCCAATATCTCCTCTATATATTGGATTATTTCTTGCCAAAATTTCTGAATTTTAGGGCAGTACCATCAAATGTGTGTGCCATTGTTCCCTTAATCCCACATTCCCTCCAACACAAAGGTGAAACTTCTGCTCATTGCTTATGTGTCACACTAGGTGTAATATACCATCTAGCTATACTTTTATAATTAATTTCTATTGTGTTCATATTTACCGCCCCATGTGTTAAACTTAAATATTTTATTCTTTTGTTGTTTGTTCAGTTTTGTTCCTAGCTCCTTTTCTTCAGGAACAGTGGGAAATCAAACCCCATCTCCGTAAGAATCTTATAAATTCTTGAAGTGACATGTTTTTGGGTTGTATTTAAACTAAACATTTGTTCCAGTGCATACATATCTTCCACCGTTCTTAGAGGTTGCGAGAGCGTAGCCACAAAATGTCCTAATTGATAATGACGCCACTCGTCTAATGTGAAAAATAAGCCTTCTTTCTTTAATTCTTGCTAGGGACATAATTTCCCTTTATTTTCTACAATATCTTTCAACCATGCATTTCTATCTTTTATCCATTTTCCAATGAGGTTATCATTCCCTGGTGGAAAAAACTGTTCCCGTTAAAGGTATTAGCAATGAGTTATATTTCCAACCCATTTGCTTATACAGTGTGTCCCAAACCCTCAGTACATTTCATGTCAGAGTGCTTGTATTTTCATCCAGTGTACGAACCTTATGTGGAAGCCAAATAATCCTATCTAATTGTGAGTTACTAAGTATATTTTACATTTTTGCCTAACTTTTCCCTTGTGAATTATTTGCCCAAACTACTATTCCTGAAATTAATACAGAAAAATCTTATTGTCGGGCAAATTTAACCCCCCTCTCCTTTTATCCTTACACAAAACTTCATATTTAATTCTTTGCTTTTTTATTTGCCCAAATATACTTCAGTATCATTTTCTTTAGGGCTGCAAAAAGAGACCCTGACAAATATATTGGGAGCATATGAAACTTATATAAGATTTTTGGTATTATTACCACTTTAATCATATTTATATGACCCATCCATGACAGCCGTCCTATTGACATTCCGTACAGTTGTTCCTTTATTTCATTAATGCAATGTAATTTACCTGGTATAGGTTTTTTATCGACAAAGTTAACTTTATCCCTAAGTATTTTAAAGCCTTTTCCCTGAATGTAAAGGGGAAATCTGATTGTAGGTTCTCTCTCTATTTTTGATATGTTGATATTTAATATTTCTGACTTGGAGGGGTTCATTTTTATGTTTTGATAGTTCACCATAATGTTTTAATCTCATTAAGTTGGGAAGCGTTAATCTAGGATTTGTCATATAGAACAACATATCGTTGGCGTATGCCGCGACCTTGTGCTCTACATCACCCATCCAGATTCCCTTTATATCTTAACTTTTTCGTATTGTTGCTAATAACGGTTCTAAGGATATTACAAACAGCAAGGGAGAAAGTGGGCATCCCTGCCTCATTCCATTATACATTTTAGAGAACTGTGAGAGGGACCCATTAACCTTCACAGCTGCTGATGGTCAACTATATAAATATTTTTAATCCAACATAACATTTTTGGCCCAATTCCTAATATCTCTAATGTATCCATCATGAAACCTCAATCGACCCTATCAAAACCTTTTATCAGCATCTATTGATAAGATCATCGTCCTTTCTTTCCTTTTTTGCAAGAGGAGCAAAGTTCTCAATCCATTGTCTTTCTTCTCTGCCAGGAATGAATCCCACTTGATCTAAGTGTATCCAATCTGACACCAACTCTTTCATTCTTGTTGCTAGTACATTAGCATATTATTATTTATTATTATTATATTATTATTATACAGGATTTATATAGCACCAACAGTTTGCGCAGTGCTTTGCACTATAACGGGAGACAATACAGCAACAATACAGTAAAATACAAGAGGGTTAGGAGGGCCCTGCTCCTTGGAGCTTACAATCTAAGAGGGAGGGGCTAGTGGTACAAAAGGTAGTAACTGTGGGGGATGGACTGGTATGAGGAATAGAAGATTCCATTATTAGCTGAGGGCAGGATAGGCTTCCCTGAAGAGATGGGTTTTCAGAGATTTCCTAAGAGTGAGCAGAGTAGGCGATAGTCTGATAAATTGGGGTAGAGAGTTCCAGAGGATGGGGGAAGCTCTGGAGAAGTCCTGGAGACACGCATGGGAGGAGGAGACAAGGGAGCTAGAGAGCAAGAGGTCGTGCGAGGAGCGGAGAGTACGATCTGGGTGATATTTGGAGACAAGATTGGTGATGTAAGTTATAAATGGCTTTAAACAGTGAAGGAAGGAAGTATTTGATCCCCTGCTGATTTTGAATGTTTGCCCACTCACAAAGAAATGATCAGTCTAAAAATTGAATGGTTGGTGTATTGTAAGAGACAGACTAGCAACAAAAAATTCAAAAGAAATGCATGTCTAACAAATTATGCACTGATTTGCATGTTCATGAGGGAAATAAGTATTTGATCCCCTATCATTCAGTAGGATTTCTGGCTACCAGGTGTATTTCATACAGGTAACAAGCTGAGATTAGAAACCTTCTCTTAAAGGGAGTGCTGTTAATCTCATTTTGTTACCTGTATAAAAGACACCTGTCCACAGGAGCAATCAAACAATCAGATTCCAAACTCTCCACCATGGCAAAGACCAAAGAGCTGTCCAAATATGTCAGGGACAAGATTGTAGACCTACACAAGGCTGGACTGGGCTACAAAACTATCGCCAAGCAGCTTGGTGAGAAGGTGACAACAGTTGGTGCAGGTCATTTGCATGTAAAGGCAGGCATCCCAATGCTTTTGACAATATAGTGTATGTGTGTGTATATATATATATATTAGATCTTTTGTACAGGTGAAACTCGAAAAATTAGAATATAGTGTAAAAGTTCATTTATTTCAGTAATGCAACTTAAAATGTGAAACTAATATATGAGAGACTCATTACATGCAAAGCAAGATAGTTCAAGCCGTGATTTGTCATAATTGTGATGATTATGGCTTACAGCTCATGAAAACCCCAAATCCACAATCTCAGAAAATTAGAATATTACATGCAATCAATAAAACAAGGATTGTACATAGAACAATATCGGACCTCTGAAAAGTATAAGCATGCATATGTACTCAGTACTTGGTTTGGGCCCCTTTTGCAGCAATTACTGCCTCAATGCGGCGTGGCATGGAAGCTATCAGCCTGTGGCACTGCTGAGGTGTTATGGAAGACCAAGATGCTTCAATAGCGGCCTTCAGCTCTTCTGCATTGTTCGGTCTCATGTCTCTCATCTTTCTCTTGGCAATGCCCCGTAGATTCTCTGTGGGGTTCAGGTCAGGCGAGTTTGCTGCCCAATCAAGCACAGTAATCCCATGGTCATTGAACCAGGTTTTGGTGCTTTTGGCAGTGTGGGCAGGTGCCAAGTCCTGCTGGAAAATGAAGTCAGCGTCCCCATAAAGCTCGCCTGCGAAAGGAAGCATGAAGTGCTCCAAAATCTCTTGGCTGCATTGACCCTGGACTTAATGAAGCACAGTGGACCAACACCAGCAGATGACATGGCTCCCCAAATCAACACAGACTGTGGAAACTTCACACTGGACTTCAAGCATCTTGCAGTGTGTGCCTCTCCATTCTTCCTCCATACTCTGGGTCCTTGGTTTCCAAATGAGATGCAAAAGTTGCTCTCATCAGAAAAGAGGACTTTGGACCACTGAGCAACAGACCAGGTCTGTTTTTCTTTAGCCCAGGTAAGACGTTTCTGACATTGTTGTTCAGGAGCGGCTTGACAAGAGGAATACAACATTTGAAGCCCATGTCCAGGATCCGTCTGTGTGTGGTGGCTCTTGATGCACTGACTCCAGCGTCAGTCCACTCCTTGTGAAAGTCCCCAACACTTTTGAATGGCCTTTTCCTGACAATCTTCTCCAGGCTGCGGTCATCCCTGCTGCTTGTGAACTTTTTTCTTCCACACTTTTCCCTTCCACATAACTTTCTATAAATGTGCTTTGATACAGCACTTTGGGAACATCCGACTTCTTTTGCAATTACCTTTTGAGGCTTTCCCTCATTATGGAGGGTGTCAATGATGGTTTTCTGCACAACTATCAGGTCAGCAGTCTTTGCCATGATTGTGATTCCTACTGAACCAGACTGAGAGACCATTTAACCACTTCCTGTCCGGACACTTTTACCCCCTTCCTGTCCAGGGCAATTTTCAGCTTTTAGCGCTATCACACTTTGAATGATAATTGCGCGGTCATGCAACACTGTACCCATATGAACTTTTTACCATTTTTTTGAGACAGATAAAACTTTATTTTGGTGGTATTTATTCACCGCTGTGATTTTTATTTTTTTGCTATGTAAATGAAAAAGTCCAAAAATTTTTAAAAAAAGTGTTTTTCTTATAAAATTTTGCAAATAAATAATATTTCATCATAAATCCTGGCCAAGATTTATTCCGTTATCTTTTTAGTAAAAAAAAAATAAGCCAAATTAGTTTATAACCAAAAATTATAATTTTTTTACATTTTTATTTTTTTATATTACTATTTATTTATTTTACATACTGTCACCCTAGCAGTACAGTGTCACCATGATGACACTGTACTACTTGTGGGGGGTGATGAAGATTTTTTTTTTTTTACACGGATTGCTTTTACACCCATATAGGATGTAAAAGCAATCATTTCTCTTTCTCTATGTCTGCATTCTTGCAGCCATTGAGAACTACTGACTGAGCTGTGATTGGTCACAGCTTCTCACATGGTACAAGGCTGTTGTGAATAGGCTTGTACCATGTGACCTCTGTGATCATTCACAGATTTCACACATAGTAAGCAATGATGTCACAAGTGACATCTTGCTTACTACTTTGCATGTGATCACTGATTGGCCACTCAGCGATCACATGATGGGGACCTCGTACAGAGGTCCCGTCCGACGAACGATGTTTCACTGTGTCCGTAGGACACAGCGGGCACCGGATCGCGGTACTGGGCACTCCCAGGGAGCCCGCACAAGCAGGGTGCGGGGAGGCCGTTTATAAATGGCCACCCGACCCTGTACTGCCACCGTCCCGCCGTTTATGTACAACAGCCGGACGGGAGGTGGTTAAAGGCTCAGGAACCCTTTTGCAGGTGTTTTGGCTTAATTAGCTGATTAGAGTGGGACACTTTGAGCCGAGAATATTGCACCTTTTCACAATATTCTCATTTTCTGAGATTGTGGATTTTGGGTTTTCATGAGCTGTAAGCCATAATCATCACAATTATGACAAATCACGGCTTGAACTATCTTGCTTTGCATGTAATGAGTCTATCTCATATATTAGTTTCACCTTTTAAGTTGCATTACTGAAATAAATGAACTTTTGTACGATATTCTAATTTTTCGAGTTTCACCTGTACTTCTATACTGATATTGCTCTGTGTTCAATTTTTTTTCAAACCTATTTAAAAAACCTTTATGTATATTTTCTCCACATTTATTAGAAGGTCCAAGAAAAGTGACAGCTACAGATGTTGGGACAAACCATGTTACTGTTGGTTGCTTACAATGATCAGCCTTTAGGGGTTTTAAACTAAGAAACTTGTTGCTGTAACCGCTTAAGTGCATTAGCTGAAGTTAGTTTTTAATTTGTTTGTTGCTAACTTAAAATTGAACTAAACATCCCATTACAGCTTTATCTCAAATAAAATTGCATCCTGCATACTGTCAGAGCAAAGATTTTAATTTCCTTAAAGCTTTACTATTCCTGATTTCTTGCTTTTATTTTTAGCGCTGATAAAAAGCTTGACTAGTCTTTCCTGCATTTTCAGCATGGAGTGGAACATGGATGACGTCATCTGGTATAAACCAAAGAAAATGATGAATCGGAGAAAAATCCTCTTTACAACGTTCAATGTTATATCACCATGGCAACAGCATGGCCAAAGCAATGCTTGGCCAGGCATGTGTGGGAGTTGTAGGAAGTAGGTGCCAGATGGGATGATGACCCCCCAAAAGAATGGCAAATGGGATGCCGACATTCTATCCAATTTAAATCATATAAACAGTAATCTTGTGTTTAAGAACTCAGTCAACCCGGTAGGCCTCTTTAGTTTCATTGCAACAGACCAAGCAATTTAAATTAAATATATATTTTCCAGAAGGTCTGTAAACTTGAAAGACTTCTATTCAGCATAATTAATTCCCATGAACAACTCTAGCTGCAGCATTATTTAGTAAACCACTGATAATCAGAGACCTTCATATCATATCACATCATACATTACATTACCGCATGTTTATATGGGCTTAGGTTATAAAACCTAATATGCAGGTATTTCTGAAGGTAAAATTAAATAGTTTTTGGGCCCAGAATCTGCAAATCCTCAAAGACTTCTACTTAGGCATTGTAAAGTTGCCATGTCAGGCCTAACTTCTGTTAGCAGAGCTGGCAGTAATAAATAGTTTAGCAGGCCATTAAGGGAATCTACATTCTTGTCTGGGTATTTCTTATTGCATGGTGAAAATTTACACACATTTCATAAACTCTGATCTGATAAAAATAATTCAGTAATAAGAATACATCCAAATTCAGAAGAGAACATTGAAAACTCTGAGATCAGATATAAGCAGGATATATGATACAGAAGGCTCGTTAGTCACATAATATCTCCTAAGGAAAATACACATAAGAAAATTACTAAGTTTAGCATTGTTCAGCTCATGAGAGCATAATTCATTCTAAAATATGAGTTACTAGATTGTGACTTAGTAAAACTAAAATATAACCTCATTTAGAAAATTGACATTGTAGGAGGATCTTCTGGAATATTATAAAATATTTCAAAACATCTCAGCATTCCCTACTTCCCATCCTTTACCTATGTGTATGAATGTGAGTTAGGGACTTTAGATTGTACACCCCTAGAGGGTTAGGAACTGATGTGAATGTACAATATATATGTAAAGCACTGTGTAAATTGACAGCGCTATACAAGTACCTGAAATAAATAAATAAATATGATTGGGGCGGGGGGGGGAGTGTTCCATGATGCTCTCAAGAAGCTCCACAAAATAATGCAACTGCAGCTTGATGGCTTTGCCATCAAAAGAAGTATACCTGGTAAGTCATTCTTGAGGACCAAAGACTCTGATACCCTATGTGGACCTTACGATGGAAACAGAAGAACCCATCATTTATTACTACTTTTTGTTTTACTGTTGTATTATTGTATCTTCTGTTGTAAAATCTTTTTCTGTAAATAAAAAGTAAGTAAACGTGTTTCATTTGTTTTATTTCTGCATCCAAAACGCACAGAAAGTAGGTCATATGGTTGTCAAGGTCAGTTCATATCAGTGCTTGCAGTTCCAGTGCGTTCCAGTTGCCAAAAACAAAGTTTTGGTTAATAAAGGAGCGCACCGTTCCTCCAATCCTGCGCATGCTCAGAAATGCGTTGCATTCTTATGAGGTCACACGCCATCACCACTGCTCCGGAGTGCAGAGAAAATTGCCAGCTTTCCCTTCCAGGCTCCATCTAGCAGTACTTCAGCACTCCCTGCTGTCCAGCTGAAGTCCCAACAGACTTTCTAGGCTCACACCATAGGCTCCTCTGACATCTTTCCAGCACTCCCTGCTGTCCAGCCATCACTCTTGTTCTCTGGTCCAGATCATCACATGGCATTGTTAACCCCTTATGAGCCTCATCTGTACCATCTACATGTCAAAAGTATTTAATGGTGAACATGATTAAAATCACTAACAGTCTACACTCAGAGGTGCTGTTTTTCTCTTTTTGCCGAAAACAAAGTAGAATAGGCTTTTTTTTTCTGCACAGAACTGTACTGGAACGCGGTAAAACGTATCAAAAACACTCTGGAATGTACTGGAACACGCCAAAACGCACCACAAACGCACATATCCCTATTTAAATTGAAGAAAAAGAGTGAACTGGATAAAAAACGCACTGGAACGCTTCACAAACGCGTAAAAATGCATCCAGAACGTATCTGGACTGCGTTTCTATAATGTGAACTTGCCCTTAAAGGGTTAAAACGGTCCATCATAGACTACTCTGTCCATGATGCTTTCTGATTTCCCTGCAGAACAAAATGGCGTTGTCACTCTGAAGGAAATAGGACAAAAAAAAGTCTCTACTTGCAGGATCAATTACTAATAAAACGGCATTCCAGGGGGGACTCAGAAAAACCAAAATTGCTCCTAATAGACTGCATTATATACATCATTTTTGATTTTGCCCATTTTTCTTTAATTCCTAATATATACAGTAATAACCTTGTTGCTGATGTATTTCTCTAATAAGTATCAGCGGGAATATGTACTATCTAAAAAACATGATATAAATCTGTTCACAATAAAAAAAAAAAAAAAAGCCATGCGTGCTAACCCTGGCTATGTCTGCATTGATATATTCATACGGATATATATTTAAAAATTCTCCCTTATCTTCTATCTGTAGAGATACCATATTCTGACGCTTAATGTGTTTGTTCTATATAACAGAGAGTGGACTTTATATTAATATTTTGCAAGTAAAATCCTCACAGCTGGAAAAGCATTGACTATCGCCATGGCGATCACTGACAATGCAAAGGCATCTGGAAACCCAACTGCTCCCCATCTGTTCATCCCTACCTGCTGATTCCTCCAAAGCAGAATCTGCTAACAATGAAGGTTGGATTTCAATGCAATAGAGTTTCAGTGGATTGTTCCCATCACAATGCACTTTCAATCTGGGCAGAGGGAAAGAGAAGAAGAAAAGGAACCTCCGCGGAAAAAAGTTAAGCTAATATTTTCATAATGCACGAGTTATAATGTCCCTCCTATCGCTCCTTGCCATCGAAGCAGCTGTTTTATTTTGTGCCAGTATTCGTGGATTCATTTGAGTCTGTTTGCCAAAGAAACACCAACGCTTGTTTCCCACACGACGGGATGTTAGGAGCGTGATTCAGGCGGCGTAACAGACGTGTTATTTTTAGGTTCTATTTAGAAAAATGCAACCCTGATAGTGGAAATAAAGGGATTTTTTAACGTCGTAAAGCATATAGCGTTATACTGTATATATCTTTTTTTTTTTATCTTGAAATTGAAATTTTATTTGAATTTTTCGTCTTTTTGTAATGCTAATAAATACCTTAACCGCTTCCACGCCGCCCTATGGCAGAAATACTGCTACAGAGCAGCAGGGGTGCACAAGATCACGTGTATATATACGCAATTTTGCATTTCTGGGTAGGGGGTGCGCCTTACCCCCACCGCTATTCGTGGTCTTGGCTGTCAATCACCGGGTGCCAGCCGGAGATTACTCACCAGAACGTAGTGATCACATAGTTATAGTCTGGCTGAAAAAAGACAAAAGTCCATCCAGTTCAACCATTAAAAAAAAAAAGTTATAAACCTACACCCGCAGTTGATCGAGAGGAAGGCAAAAAACCCAGCAAAGCACGATCCAATTTGCTCCTGCAGGGGAAAAATAATTCCTTCCTGATGCCTCGAGAGGCAATCAGATATTCCCTGGATCAGCTTTACCTATAAATGTTAGTATCCAGTTACAGTGAGGAACAGAAGTATTTGAACACCCTGTGATTTTGCAAGTTCTCCCACTTAGAAATCATGGAGGGGTCTGAAATTCACATTGTAGGTGCATTCCCACTCTGAGAGACAGAATTAAAAAAAAAAAATTCAGGAAATCACATTGTATTATTTTTAAAGAATTTTGTCTTGCACTGCTGAACATAAGTATTTGAACATCTGAGAAAATCAGTGTTAATATTTGGTACAGAAGCCTTTGTTTGCAATTACAGAAGTCAAACATTTCCTGTAGTTCTTGACCAGGTTTGCACACACTGCAACAGGGATTTTGGCCCATTCCTCCACACAGATCTCCTCTAGATCTGTCAGGTTTCAGGGCTGTCCCTGAGCAACATGGAGTTTCAGCTCCCTCCAAAGATGTTCTATTGGATTTAGGTCTGGAGACTGGCTAGGCCACTCCAGAACCTTGATATGCTTCTTACGGAGCCACTCCTTGGTTATCCTGGCTGTGTACTTCGAGTCGTTGTCATGTTGGAAGACCCAGCCACGACCCATCTTCAATGCTCTGACTGAGGGAAGGAGGTTGTTGCTCAAAATCTCACAATAAATGGCCCCATTCATCCTCTCCTTAATAGAGTGCAATCGTTCTGTTCCCTTCCCAGAAAAGCACCCCCAAAGCATGATGTTACCACCCCCATGCTTAAGTGTAGGGATGATGTTCTTGGGATGCAACTCATCCTTCTTTTTCCTCCAAACACGACGAGTGAAGTTTAGACCAAAAAGTTCTACTTTGGTCTCATCTGACCACATGACTTTCTCCCATGCCTCCTCTGGATCATCCAGATGGGCATTGGCAAACTTCAGACGGGCCTGGACATGTGATGACTTGAGCAGGGGAACCTTCCGTGCAATGCATGATTTGAAACCATGACGGCGTAGTGTTCTACCGACAGTGACCTTTGAAACTGTGGTCCCAGCTCTCTTCATGTCATTGACCAGCTCCTCCCTTGTAGTTCTGGGCTGATTTCTCACCTTTCTTATCAGTGATACCCCACGAGGTAAGATCTTACATGGAGAACCAGTCCGAGGGAGACTGACAGTCATCTTTAGCCTCTTCCATTTTCTAACAATTGTTCCAACAGTTGATCTATTTTCACCAAGCTGCTTGGCAATTGCCCCGTAGCCCTTTCCAGCCTTGTGGAGGTCCACAATTTTGTCTCTGGTGTCTTGTAACAGCTATTTGGTCTTGCCCATGGTAGTAGTTGGCATGTGACTAACTGTGGGGTGGACAGGTGTCTTTAAAGAGCTCAGACAGGTGCTACTAAGTTAGATTAATGAGTGGAGTAGAGATGGACTTTTTAAAGGCACAGTAACAGGTCTTTAAGAGCAAGATTTCTTGCTGTTTCTTAGGTGTTCAAATACTTATGTTCAGCAGTGCAAGACAAATAAATTCTTTAAAAATCATACAATGTGATTTCCTGAATTTTTTTTTTTTAAATTCTCTCTGAGTGGAAATGCACCTACAATGTGAATTTCAGACCCCTCCATGATTTCTAAGTGGGAGAACTTGCAAAATCGCAGGGTGTTCAAATACTTCTGTTCCTCACTGTAAATTCTGTGTATCTAAGAAATAATCCAGGACTTTTTTTGAAGCAATCCACTGAGCTGGCCAGAATTCCACATTTTCACAGATCTCAGTGTGAAGAAACCTTTCCGTGTTTGGAGATTAAATTTATTTTCCTCCAGACGTAAAGAATGCCCCCTTGTCCTCTGTGATGATCTCAGGGTGCATAGCTCTACACCGAGTTCACTATATGAACCACTGATGTGTTTATACATGGAGATCATACCCCCCCTTATGTATTATACATGGAGATCATATCCCCCCTTATATATTATACATGGAGATCATATCCCACCCTTATGTATTATACATGGAGATCATATCCCCCCTTATGTATTATACATGGTGATCATATCCCCCCCTTATGTATTATACATGGAGATCATATCCCCCCCTTATGTATTATACATGGAGATCATATCGCCCCTTATGTATTATAAATGGAGATCATATCCCCCCCTTATGTATTATACATGGAGATCATATCCCCCTTATGTATTATACATGGAGATCATATCCCCCCTTATGTATTATACATGGAGATCATATCCCCCCTTATGTATTATACATGGTGATCATATCCCCCTCTTATGTATTATACATGGAGATCATATCCCCCCCTTATGTATTATACATGGAGATCATATCGCCCCTTATGTATTATAAATGGAGATCATATCCCCCCCTTATGTATTATACATGGAGATCATATCCCCCTTATGTATTATACATGGAGATCATATCCCTCCTTATGTATTATACATGGAGATCATATCCCCCCTTATGTATTATACATGGAGATCATATCCCCCCTTATGTATTATACATGGAGATCATATCCTCCCCTTATGTTTTATACATGGAGATCATATCCCCCCCCCCTTATGTATTATACATGGAGATCATATCCCTCCTTATGTATTATACATGGAGATCATATCCCCCCTTATGTATTATACATGGAGATCATATCCTCCCCTTATGTTTTATACATGGAGATCATATCCCCCCTTATGTATTATACATGGTGATCATATCCCCCCTTATGTATTATACATGGAGATCATATCCCCCCTTATGTATTATACATGGAGATCATATCCTCCCCTTATGTTTTATACATGGAGATCATATCCTCCCCTTATGTTTTATACATGGAGATCATATCTTCCCCTTATGTATTATACATGGAGATCATATCCCCCCTTATGTATTATACATGGAGATCATATCCCCCCTTATGTATTATACATGGAGATCATATCCCCCCTTATGTATTATACATGGAGATCATATCCCCCCTTATGTATTATACATGGAGATCATATCCCCCCTTATGTATTATACATGGTGATCATATCCCCCTTATGTATTATACATGGAGATCATATCCCTCCTTATGTATTATGCATGGAGATCATATCCCTCCTTATGTATTATACATGGAGATCATATCCCTCCTTATGTATTATACATGGAGATCATATCCCCCTTATGTATTATACATGGAGATCATATCCCCCTTATGTATTATACATGGAGATCATATCCCCCCTTATGTATTATACATGGAGATCATATCCCCCCTTATGTATTATACATGGAGATCATATCCCCCCTTATGTATTATACATGGAGATCATATCCCCCCTTATGTATTATACATGGTGATCATATCCCCCTTATGTATTATACATGGAGATCATATCCCCCCTTATGTATTATACATGGAGATCATATCCCCCCTTATGTATTATACATGGAGTTCATATCCCCCTTATGCATTATACATGGAGATCATATCCCCCCTTATGCATTAAACATGTTGATCATCTCCCCCCCTTAATCTCCTTTTCTCACCAAGTATTATCGATGAGGGGAGAGAACTGTATGTAAACAATACAGTTCTCTCCCCTATCAGCTTCAGCACACTGCTTTGTATGACTCTACCCAGTGCCATTAGTACAGTGTCAGTGCTTTTTATTAGCAGTGATCACTGTATTGGTGTCACTGGGGATGTCAGTGACACCAAGTCAGTTCCCCCAGTGTCAGAATGCCCGCTGCAGTCGCTGAAAATTCCAGTATCTATACCGCCATTGGAAAAGCTACATCTTTCACGTAAACCAATTAATTTACACATATTGAGATTTTTTTTTAGCAAAGACATGCAGCAGAATACATTTTGGTCTAAATTTGACGAAATTTGATTTTTAACATTTTACGGGATATGCTTAAAAGCAAAAAGTCAAAAATATTGGTTTTTTTTCAAAATTGTCGGTCTCTTTTTATTTACAGGGCAAAAAAATAAAAACCGCACAGACGGTCAAATACAACCAAAAGAAAGCTCTATTTGTGGGGAAAAAAGGAGATAAATGTAATTTGGGTGCAGCGTTTGCATGACTGCGCAATTGTCAGTTAAAGTAACGCAGTGCCGTATCGCAAAAAATGACCTGGCCAGGAAGAGGGGTAAATCCTCTGGAGGACAAGTGGTTTAAAAAGGAGGACAGATTGGATGGAGAACTTGATCTGTTTTCACCAAAGCTCTTCCACGCTTCTAAAACTCCATTTGCTATGGGTCAGAGACTCAGGGAGGGAGAGAGAGAACTCAACGGTCGGCATAACAACCAGTCAAGTAACATTTTCAGGGTGCGGTAAGCAATGGCAGTACCCAGTGTTTCTACCATGGCAGATTTCTGTGTGTGATGTGAGAACTTACAGGGAGGCTAGAAGGAAATGGGTTAGTCATGGAAATTTAGCACAGTGGGATCTGATTATGTTTCTCCCTCCATAACAAAATATTACAGGAGGCAGGCTAAGAAACCTCAGCATTTTATAACAGATGTTGGGTTGTGCTGCAGCTTGTAAAGGAAACAACTATAATTAGCTGAGAAAGGGTCATTGTTTTTATAGAAAGCTAAAACACCAATACAAGGTGTCTATCTGCTCTGCCTAAATTACATAGGATACATGACATCACTATCCACCGCTTAGACCCGCAGACCCAAAATTCAAGAGCTCCTCTTGGTGCAACAAGTTTTGACAAATTACAGTAACTTATAATTGAATAATAAAACCCCCTTAGTGTCAGAGAATCTTCCCAAGTTTTTCTTTAGTATAATGATCCAAAAATATAGTCAATTTCCACCATATACCTCCTCTAGTTTATATTTTTGAATCATTATACTGAAGAAAAACTTGGGAAGATTCTCTGACACTAAGAGGGTTTTATTATTTAACTTTGGACTTTCAAGGGTGAAAGTGTGACTTTTCAAGTGTCAAGATATAGGGTATTGATCTTTTGTAAATATAAATAGGGCTATCCTGTTCACCTTGCCAGCCAACCCCAGTCTAATAATGGCTATTTAGCAAGGAACATGGATAGGTATCACTTATCAAAAAAGGGGGATAAGAAAGCCAGCTCAAACTGCCAGCCAGTTAGCCAACTATCAAAAACCAAATTAACCTGTCTAAGAACATGCGTTTAAAAACAGGGGTTTCGTTAGCACACATTTGCAAATACATACGTAAGCCACAGAGCCACATCACGGCACCCTGAGTATCTGTGGTCCTAACCAGGGGCGGACTGACCATTTGGAAACTCGGGCACTGCCCGAGGGCCCGGGGTCCCCATGAGATGCCCTTGGTACCTTTTTCATAGGCTTTTTTGAGTTTGGGAAAGGACACAGGGGCCACATGATCCCCGATTTGCCCGGGGGCCCAATGAGTTGTCAGTCCGCCCCTGGTCCTAACTCTATAAATCTTGAGAGTCCTCATAGTAGAGGCACATGCATTTAAATGGATAGACCAAGGGCAGGTGGACCTGAAGGAGCCCACCCCTCGTTAAAGCTACAGGAGCGCACTGACACCCAGCATATAGCACAATGGCAGACAAGGTGTCCAATGCACCCACAAACCTCAAAAATTGCATACAAAAATCTGCTAACAAAACCCTTCTTTTTAAACACATGTTCTTAGATAGGTAAATTTGGTTTTTGATAGTTGGCTAACTGGCTGGCAGTTTGAACTGTCTTTCTTATCCCCCTTTTTTGATAAGTGATACCTATCCATGTTCCTTGCTAAATAGCCATTATTAGACTGGGGTTGGCTGGCAAGTTGAACAGGATAGCCCTATTTATATGTGATGCCCGTCCATGTTCACTGTTGAAAAAGCCAGTTATAGACCTTGGTCGGTGACCAGATTTTTGTATTGATCTTTTGTTATTGATTTTTGTATATCAGTTTATTTGGACACCGATTTTGAATTTGTTGTTTATAATTAAATTGGTTGTAAAGGCTGAAGGTGTTTTACCTTCATGTAAAGGTAAAAAAAACACCTGTGTGCAGCAGTGCCCCCAGCCCTTACCTGAGCCTCATCCAGCAATGTGAATGACAGCCTCAGCTGTCCAGGGTATCTGCCTCCTCATTGGTTGAGACAGCAATGGCTCCCGCTGCTGTTAATCACAGCCAGTCAGCCAAAGAGGAGAGAGAGGGGGCAGAGCCAAGCCACAGCTCCCTGTGTGAATGGGTACATGGAGCAGCGGGTGCCCCTATAGCAAGCTACTCTAAAAATAAAGATTTGGCTATATACGAGGTTGTCTAAAAAGTTTGAATGGTCCGATATCTCAACGACAACATGGGCCAGGTTCGCGTGCATGCACATGGTTATCCATAGACACGTCAAGAAGCACCGCCTAGCGTGGAGTACACGTGACTGTCAGGGTAAAGCCGCTGCGGGCAGTCAAATGTAGTCAGTGTGAGAGGTAAACCATCCTCACAGGGGATAAGACCTGGTGCTACCAGTTCGATCTGGAATGCAAGTGGCAAACAATGGAATCGCATTTACCAACTTCCTTGTGACCCAGAAAGCGTCGCCTGCAAAAGTCCAAGGTCAAGTATGAAAGGTGGGGTCACAGTGTAATGGAGCAACGAGTGAACATCAAGTTCTGCTACAAATTGGGGAAAATTATGACTGAAATGTTGGTGCAAGTGAATGGGATGGAAGCCATGAGCAGAAAATGTGTTTACAATTTATCCTTTCTGTGAACCATGGTCACAGGGGAGGAGACTTGGTGCTGCCAGTTCAATCTGGAATCCAAGCGGCAATCGATGGAATGGCATTCACCGTCTTCCCTGTGACCCAAAAAGAGTCACCTGCAAAAGTCCAAGGTTAAGACAATGTTTTTCAACAATGATGGCATCATCCATAAGGAATTAATTCCTGCGGGTGGGTCAAACCGTGAACACCGCATTCTATGAGGAAGTTTTGAAACGGTTGCTACGACGCATCCACAGTGTTCGGCCAGAGTGGCACAGGACTGGATTCCTTTGCTAATAGTTTCCAGAAGCTTTATGAACGTTGCTAGAAGTGTGTTGTGCAGGATGGCGATTATTTTGAAGGCCAATAAAGGTAATTTTGTTTGTATTTTCTATTTTGTTTGCTTACTATGTAATCTAATAAAGAAAATAAAAAAGTCCATATAATGTATGTTTCCTACGCAGGGGTATTTACCAGCAATGCAAAAGAAAAAGATTCAGTCTCCTGGCTCTATTTAGCAGCACCGCTGCTCAGGCTTTATGCCTCGGTCCTCTTGACCATTCACATACAAATGTTGTACCTTGGTTAGCGCTCTTTCACAGCATTCCTACTTTGCCAGCCCACAGGCTTCGGCCCTCTGTCTGCTCTGTCAGACTACACCATGCCAACATGCACACTTCTGGTTGCTCTCTTGCACCCACATGGACTCCTCAGGAGGGTGAAGCCCAGAACCCTGGTCCTGACTCTAGAAGAGACCCACACACACCTGCACAAGCAGTCTCCTGGCTATTCCCAAAACTTGGTCCAGGGGCGGACTGACCATTTGGAAACTCGGCCATTGCCTGAGGGCCCGGGGTCAGTAGGAGGCCCCATGAGATGCCCCTGGTACCTTTTTCATAGGCTTTTTTGAGTTTGGGCAAGGACACAGGGGCCCCATGGTCCCCATGAGTTGTCAGTCTGCCCCTCTCCAGGCTCCAGGTCACAAACAGAGTTTTACAAAGAACCAAGGAAATTGAAAACACAATTACCTCCTACTTAACCCCTTCACGCCTAAGGGTAAAACAAATCTAAATGCCTAAGCACAATTCTGCAACGTTGACATGTTAGTAAAACCGTACATATCGTCACAACTACTTTGTACATCCAGGTGGATTATACCTTGTTTTTTTCAGGACAAATTGGGCTTTCATTTGGTGGTAAATGGTCATGGATAGCTCCTAATTTTTTTTTATTATTAAAGGAAAACTGGGCCAAAATAGTAAAAAAAATCATTTTTTTAAATTTAACTGTGTGTTTCTTGTTACGACCATAACCTACCACCAAAGAACAACCCAAAATACATTCTCCAGTTCTTGACGATCGCAGCGATACCATATATGTGTATGTTATTTGTTGTTTGTACCCGTAGTACAGCCCAGAAACAACAGTGCGCATTTTGTTTTTGTCTTTTTTTTTATTTTTATTTTTTTACATAAAACACACTGTCACTGACATTGACATTAACACTAACTGACACTGATACCAATTTTTTTTTTAATCCTGACCTTTGACCCTGACCTTTGCCCTTGACCCTGACCTTTGACCCTGACCTTTGACCCTGACCTTGACCCAAACACTAACCCTGGTACTGAACTAGATCAAACCTTGATCTAGGTATTTTTCTTTATTTTTTAATATTTATTTATCTTTTTTTTTTTTTTTTACAAACTTTTTTTTTCTCTCTCTATGTCAGGAGTTCGAGAGATACAATGTATCTCTCTTCTCCATTCATAGAGAGAGAGAAAACAAGGGGGCCGGGCTGCACAGTGATTGATCACTGTGATAGCCAATCAGAGGCTATCACAGCGATCACGTGACCCGGAATCGGGAGTCCCGGGTCCCGATCGTTAGAACGGGACCCGAGGCTCTCAGTGACACCGCGGTCTTGGTGCTGGGAGCGCGCCGAGCGGCGCGCTCCCAGCACAAAGACAGGTACGCAAATATGCGGCCCCACGGAAAAAAGCCCAGGTCCGTGAGGCCGCATATTTGTGTTACGTCGGCGTCAAGGGGTTAAATAAGCACCCTGGAGCCCCTCAACCTGCTTTGTTGAGAATTCTGGGCAAAATAATATCCTTTTTACATCATAACAGATCACCACACTGTCACAACTAATACCATTCAAAAAACGTTTTAGGCGCACCTCATACGCACTTTAACATTTCTAGATGTTCCATGTAAGCAAAGTGTTCAAGTACAACAAAAACTCTACCTTTTTGATCTTGAATGCAGCATCAAAAAAGCTTGTGGAATATCCACAATAGTCAGGAAGTGCCACTGGTCGCTTTTGCTCATAGTCATTGTTTCTATGATACACATGGTCTTAGGTGAAGCTATTGTCTCTTCTAAAATGATACTGTCAATTTGGGTTGGAAAAATTAAATATTTTATGGATAAAGAAAGGGATAGACACAAGTCTGATAAGAAAGCCGATAAAGAGAGTATTCACGTTTCCTTACTCAGCATGAAAAAAGGCTAGGGTTCCTTGTCTATTCCATTGTTTAATGGCATGATTGCTGTCTAATGCAGCTTTTCTACTTATCCTGAGTTATGACTGTGCTAGAGACACTGTATTTTTACGAGCTGGTAATAGTCTTTTAGCAGCGGCCCTCTTGGAGATCAGTACAATATGGAATTATTAAATGACAGGCCTAAGTAAAACATTACATATCTAATAAGGTAAACCACATGCCATATCAGTGGGAAAAAAGACTATCAGACTCATGACACTAGTAATCATTCTTACATAATGTAATCTTTAAAAGGAAATTTTTTTCTATTTTTGTCAATAGCCTAAAATGCCGTCATACGTTTTGTAAATTTACCCTAGTGTTCGATAAAGTTTTGACAGTCAAAATAAAACATAACAAGTTTAAGTGATAAACTATGTCAACAGAGACATGAAGGTAAAGCCATACATTATATTACACTGATATGTTTGTAACTCCCCCCCTCCACCCTACCAAAAAAATCTTGTGAGATCTCGAGGGGTTTATCCAGATGGGTGTAAAGTAATTAAGTGATCTCATGAGATCCTTGGGGAATGGGGGGGTGAGGCTGGAAAATAAGTCCTTAATACTGTTTGACGCATGCTCAAGGTGCGGCACATGACTCATGCAGCCAACAGTATTACACTTTTTTGTTAAAAAATATTTTTTTTGTCTTCGATACAAACTCAGTTCACACCAATCCAGCCTGTATTGATGTGAACTGAGTTTGTTTCTAAGATAATTTTTAAAGCTCCCTCTTTGGAATATAGGAGGTGTGTTCAAAAAGTTTGAATGGTATCAGTAAACAAACAAAACAGAAGATACAAACAAATTACCTTTACTGCTCTTCAAAATAGTCGCCATCCTGCACAACACACTTTTGCCAACATTCATAAAACTTATGGAAACTGTCAGCAAAGGCCTCTTTCGCAATCGATCACAGAACCAGTGTCACACATTCTTGGATTGCCATCATGTCCACAAAGCATACGCCTTACATAATTCTGTTCAGGCGGGGAAACAAAGTTTCCAGATCAGGGGAGTACGATGGATAATTGAGAACAGATACGCCATGCTGAGTCAAGAATTGGCGCATACACACAGTACACAGGCGCGTTATCGTGCAGCAACATCCACTGTCCAGTCTTGTGCAACTCTGGCTGAACACTGCGGATGCGCCGCAGCAACCATTTCAAAACTTCCTCATAGAATGCGGCGTTCATGGTTTGACCCATAGGAACAAATTCCTTATGGATGATGCTATTGTTGTCGAAGAAGGCGATCAACATAGTCTTGACCTTGGACTTTTGCAGGAGATTCTTTTTGGGTCACAAGCAAATTGATAAGTGCCATTCCATTGATTGCCTCTTGCATTCCAAATGAAACTGGTAGCACCAGGTTTTATCCCCTGCGACGAAGGTTCACCTCTCACACTGACTATGTTCGACTGCCCGCAGCGGGTATACCCTGGTGGTCATGTGTACTCCACACTAGGTGGTGCTTCTCAATGTATCTCTGGATAGCCATGTGCATGTGCGTGAACCTGGCTCAAGTTGTCATTGAGATATCTGATCATTCACCAAACTTTTTAGACACACCTCGTATGTGCCTTGTCTACCTTGGCAACCATGCTGTCTTTATGGTGAACTACTTCCACTGGGTCTGGATGGTTCTCCATTGGTAAGTTTGTCCTACATATTTGAAGATTATGTATACAAGACCATTGGCTGTTTACTGAATGTACATGAATTTTCCCACCCGAGAGGCAGTGGCTTCACCTTGGTCTACTCATTTTCACCTCTATGGACAACATGCACATGCTATGAATTCCAGTCTACCCTACTGATTTTATTACTCTATTAAAGACAAGGAGTGGGTTCCAGTAAACTGATTCTCTCACATATGCTCCTGAAGAAGAATTCCCGAAGAGCGTTGAATCCACATGTGAATTGTAATCAGAATCTTTGCATGTTGTGAACCCCTATGTGGAGAGTAATTTTTTAATGTTGTGTAATATATTTGTAATGATACATAGTAAAGTTGTTTTTATAGTACTCAGTTTCTCTTTTATATGTCCACCCAAAGTCCATGACTATATAGTTTCATGGTGTCATTTATTGCCCTGTATGCACAGCTTATAGTAGAGTAATTCTTCACATTCCAATGTCAGCAATTTCTGTTTGTGTTGAAACATGAGACATGCGGCATGGCACTTCACAGGTTAATGCATGACCTCTGTCTGTACTCTAAGAACTGACATTTCCTGTTAAGAAACTATATATCCCACAATCCCCAGGTCTCCCAGTCTAGTACTTTGCAGGCATACCTTCCAACTGCAGGCATACCTTCCGTGCTGATGCGTCACGGGGTAAATGGTAAGACACGGAATTGGACTCTGTTTGGCACAGAAAAAGAAGTTGCCTCTCCCTTTTTGTGAATAGGGACAAGCTAGGTGAATTAATAAATAGACATAAGGGGAATTGCTCTGTCATCACACTACAAACTGCAGCCACAACATGTGAGCCTATCATTACAAGATAAGACAAAATCAAACAGGGAAAAGAACTACCCTATTATTTAATTAAAACAGCAAAAAATTTGAAAGTGTACAATACCATTACGATGAGCATGCAGAGCTTTTTGTTGAATTGATTTTTGAATTTGGGGAAGGGTCTACATTTAGGATGTTTTCACACTGCAGCACTGGGGTTTGGCCACAGTGCGGGTGCAATGCAGTGTACCCTCAGTTTTTGTGCAGGTTACCCATGCTTTCCCATAGACTTCTATTAGGTCAGGCATTTTTTAAAAACCTGAAGTCCTGTATGCTACATCTTTGCTCTATAGCAGGGGTCTCCAAACTTTTAAAACAAAAGGCCAGTATTCTGCCCTTTTAAATATTAGGAGAGCCAGACTGTGGCCAGAGGAAGTAGAAAAATGCCCTGGCATTGATGGAAGTAAACAATGCCATAGGCCTGGTGGTCAGTGGGAGTAAAAAAAAATAAATTATTGATGTCAGTGGGAGAAATAGTTCACTGTCTCTGGTATCAGTGGAAGAAATAGTTCACTGTCTCTGGTATCAGTGGGAGGAATAGTACCCCATTGATGGTGTCAGTAGGAGGAATAGTACCCCACTGATGGTGTCAGTAGGAGGAATAGTACCCCACTGATGGTGTCAGTGGGAGGAATAGTACCCCATTGATGGTGTCAGTGGGAGGAATAGTACCCCATTGATGGTGTCAGTGGGAGGAATAGTACCCCATTGATGGTGTCAGTAGGAGAAATAGTGCCCTGTCTTTGGTGTCAGTGGAAGATATAGTACCTCATAACCATGGAAGGAGCAGTTCCCCAAGGGCCACATCTGGCCCACTTGCTGCAGTTTTATAGACTCCTGTTCTATAGGAAAGCACTGTCAACCTACACAAAAATTACGGATACACTGCGCTGCACCCATATTGCGGTCAAACTGCATCAAGGCAGTGTGAAAGTGCTGTAACACTAAAATGCGCCAATTTGAAACAACTCTGTAATTAGTGAATTGCTGCCTATTCAATAGCTTATGTCTTGGTGACAGCTACCCTTGTAATGATTCACATCACATACAAGTATTTATTTTTTCTCCACAGGAAATTCTATGACTTTATTTGATTTATCCAGAAGAATATTTCATAAGCTTTTCTTACCTGATAGGATAAATAGGCATTTAGCTTTATCAATGCAGAGTGGAGGGCATTGGGTATACATGAGCTCATCCACTCTGTTACGGAATAAAACACAATTTCTTTCAAATGAGATATTTTCAAATGTCAATTTTCACTAAAGTTCAAATAATATAATCGCTGGGATTCTGTTACTGTAAAATAAAGATCACATAGGAAAATGAACTCTGAAGTGCTTTCCGATTTTTAACCTGTTACATTTTTTTCCTAGATTTAATTTTATATATATATATATATATATATATATATATATATATACAGTATATAGATATTTTAGAAGAAGTTTAAAGTGCCTCTGCAAATGTTCAGTAAAAAAATACACTTAATTTTAGTGCACACAGGCACAATATAATATATAATACACATGTTTTTGTTAATATATAAAAGATGATGTTGCGTCAAGTAAAGAGATACGAAATGTGTTAAGATTTAAAATTGTAAAATGGCCACAAACCTATGGCACCTAAAATTGTCCACAGTTGACACTCTAAAATACTTTACAGGTAATTGATAGGGTTGGGCTTGATATTCGAGTCAACCATAAGTTTGGCAAACACATGAACGGTGAGGGCGTTTGGCAGGCTATTCGCCTGCCACTCCACACAATGCACTGCGCTCTGACAGTGCATTGTGATTGGCTAAAGCAATGCATCTGACCACAGGTCAGGTGCAATGCTTTAGCTAATCACAGGGCATGATGATGTCACAAGGTAGTGGAGTTGATACCTCTCTCTTGAGACATCATCACCTTATTTAAGAACTGTGCAATGCTTTGGCCAATCACAGCTCATGATGATGTCATTACAGTAATTAAGAACTGTCAGGCCAGTGCAGCTGCAAATTTTGTTTTTAACAAAGGACTTGTCAAAGACTGTCTCCTGTCTTTTTTTTTTTTTTTTGAATGAGTAGCGGTACCATGTACCCCATAGTCATTCACATGGGGGGGCAGGATCTGGGGGCCCACTTGTTAACGGGGGCTTCCAGATTCCAATAAGCCCCCTGCCCACAAAACCACTGGCCACGGTTGTGAGGAAGAGACCCTTGTCCCCATCAACATGGGGACAAGGTGCTTTGGGGGGGAGTTGTCCTGCCCCAATGTACACCCTCCATGTTGAGGGCATGTGGCCTAGTATGGTTTATTTTTATTTAATTTTTTGTTAATTTAATTGATATTACAAGTGGGCGAACAAGCCAGTGGGTGACAGTGGAGGGTTTTTCTGACCTGATCACCAACTTTGTGTTATTAATAGGAATATATACTGTATATGGATGTGAACAATGCTCCATTTTTTGGCAGGAACAAGCTTCAGGTCTGTCATCTTCTGTGAAAGCATAGGCTAAATATGTCTCCTTTAAACACCATGGTGCAGTCACATGATCTAGAAGCAAAGGCTTCCCAGTGTCGGGCAGAGATCAATAATAGGCTGAATTCCCAAAGCTTTGATATCTGTGCCAGAACACTCCACACAACATTCTTGGCCGTTGACCTTCATGTTCCCAGGGAAGGAATGTCCACACATAAATAGGGTTACTGCACTTTACTTTGGGTAGTGTTTGGGGATATGGGGATAATAGTCACATCACTTGACATACTATCTGGGGTTGCTTGACAGTACATGGTCAATCATATTTTGTGGATGGTCCACAGTAGTAACATGTGAAAGAATTGTACAGCACTTTAAAGCAGCCATCTTCCTCTGACAATCTTTCTTTCCACCTGGGGTCATTAGTACTGGAATGGGAACACTGTGGTCACCTCCTCCTTAGGTACACCACTCCCAAGATCTTCCAGGGGAATAGTCTCAGGGAACTCTTGGCCAACCTGCCCTAGCCCCCACCTCTATAAGGGTCAGGAAGTCCACAGTCAGCTTTCCTGGGCATTTCTACCTCTCTTCGGCCTCCAGCCCTGTCCAGGACCTCTACTTGCTGGCTGATTATGCATAGGTGTGGGGTGTTTGGCTACCATCCCCCAACTGCACTAGGTCTCCTCCAAAGCTGGCATATATCTGAGTCCTGACACACCCATGACATCATTACAGGAAGGCTCTAACCAAAATATTCCTAGCACCTGATGACACTACCTTCTGTAACCAGACACTAGTCTAAAACAGAGCCTGGCTAACTGTACCTGCCTTCACCCTCCCTAGGACATAACCAGTGGTTTATCAAATATGAGTCAACCTTGCTCATAGACTTGTTGTTAACCAGTTGCATACAATTTCCGACATTATGACCATTCTTGAGATGTTGAATCTGCTTTCCTGTAATGCACCACAACTGTTTTGGATGTGTTATGTATGTCCGTGCTATGTATATCTAGTCGAATAAAGATTGTAATAAAAAAAGGTCTTGCCACATTACCCAAACTGAAATGAATTCAAGGTCAAAGAGAAATAATACCGGCTGTGATTTTTGCAGTCATTGCTCAGTTATTTGTGCCTCATTTTCATCTCCATGGGAAGAATTAGGCTGTTTTTTTTTATTCCTATGTCGGTCCAAGTCGCTCTCTATTAATGCAAGCACAAAAATGTCTTTATGTCTTGCAGACCAAATTATGAATGGCTCACTGTACAACCGCCATATGTTATGTCTTTATTTCAGCAGGTAGTATTAGGGAATAAAAGATGCAGATATTAACCATTAGTTATACATCAGCACGTTTTCCCAGGGTAGAGAATCTTTCCAACGTGGTGTAATTTCTTTTTGTAATCACCTTAAAAATTATAAACGCTCTGGTGCCAAGCAGCTTGACGTGCCGCAATCTTGGCACAGGCCCATCGGCAGAGCTGTTTGGAGACCTCTGTATTAGTTCTTAATTTATTTTAGTCAATTGCTTATTTTCCCCATATTCCAATAGGAATCCTGTTCATTAGCGAAGCTGCGTGTTCATTAAAACAGCTTTGCATTTTCTTCCTTTGTTGTTAGCTGACGTTTATACAACCAGGACGTGGAAAAGCAAGATTTATTAAATGATATGCCAGCAGAAAAATAAACATGCTTTCTCAGTGCTTCTTCCTATGTGGCCCTTTGTGGGGTAGAAGGAGATCTATATGGTGTAATAATGATACTATAATTAAAGGACAGCTCCATCTAGGATGAAACGTTGCCAATAACCCAATATTAGGTATGTGTATTTGGAACAACTCTTTTTTTTAATTGTCAGCTGCAGACTTGTCTACCCTGAAGGTTACTTCTTACTAATAAGTTCCCAGCAGGTGTGCAGGTCTGCAATTAGAGGACAGTTGGTGAGTAGGAGGGGCCAATGATAGAACTGTAATGTGCAATAAAGAATATCTTTTTGGCAACTTTGAGTAGAGAGGCATTCTTCAAGATGGGCTTCTCTGCAACACGGAGAAGTGGGACATTGTTTGAAATGGGCTTCTCTGCAACAAGGAGACATTGTTCAAGATGAGCTTGGTTTCCTGTTGCAGGTCCAAAACATTATAGAACACTTATTTTTTGTAAAATAAGAAAATAAAAACAGGCATGGGCAAATGACTATTTCTATCCAGTGGTGTATTTAGGTTTTGTGCTGCCCTAGGCAACACAAAAATCGGAGCCCCCCACAGAGAGCTTGACATTGACCAACAACACCCCTGCCCCAAGAGAGCCTTCCACTACCACTGCCCCCCATACACCAGCCACCATCCCCCATGGCGAGAGACACTCACCTTCACAGCTCTGGACATCCCTGGGAATGAGAGTCGGGGTGTGCATACTCCGTCATGAAACCCACAGCCTCTCTCAGAACCCACCAGGTCCCCATGCCACGTGTGTCCATTTTTCTGTCCCTTCTTCTGAGGGGCAGTGCTGCTCCCCCTGAAAAATGCCTCCCTAGGCAAATGCCTTGTTTGCCTTGTGGTAAATACACCCCTTTTCCTATCACAGATTTATTACTGAGATTTGGGTTGTAACAGTGTGAGGGCCTACCACCATGTAAATGGTTTAAAAACAACAGGGCTCACACGTATGCAGAGTGCCTTCCACTACCACTGCCCCCCATACACCAGCCACCATCCCCCATGGCGAGAGACACTCACCTTCACAGCTCTGGACATCCCTGGGAATGAGAGTCGGGGTGTGCATACTCCGTCATGAAACCCACAGCCTCTCTCAGAACCCACCAGGTCCCCATGCCATGTGTGTCCATTTTTCTATCCCTTCTTCTGAGGGGCAGTGCTGCTCCCCCTGAAAAATGCCTCCCTAGGCAAATGCCTTGTTTGCCTTGTGGTAAATACACCCCTTTTCCTATCACAGATTTATTACTGAGATTTGGGTTGTAACAGTGTGAGGGCCTACCACCATGTAAATGGTTTAAAAACGACAGGGCTCACACATATGCAGAGTGCAGATCTAGGGAGTATAAATTATGAGTGTAGAGTGCTGTTTTGGTATTCCTGGATTGGACTCTGGAGTTTGGAGATTTCAAAGAGTTTGGGAGGGAAGAAATCCCTAGCCCAGGGTCCAGGTCCAGCAGGGCGTGTGTCTGGGTACACACAACCCTTATAATGAAGGCTTGGGAATAGCTGAGGGGTCCAGCCAGGTGGAAGGTGTGCTCCTGTTTGAGGACAGGTGTGTGTTCCTGCCCAGAGAGAGAGGTGTTCTACTCCAGAGACTGCACTGCATGTTGGAAGGATTCGATGTCCATTGAATTGAGAGAGTTGGGGTGGCTAAGTGAGACTGAGAGAGAGCCGGGGAAACTAGAGCCCATCTGTAAACCTCAGAGGAGTTAGGAAGCCCAGAGTGTTAGGAGAACCCAATCTAAAGGCCAGGAGTGGGCCTGCTCAGCAAGGTGCTGCAACTAAAGTCTGAGTGAGCTTGAAAAGCTTGGGGTCTGGGAGACCAGAGACAAGAGCAGCGGTAACTTCTCATTTTTAGTTGTTGTTTTGCTCTGTGAAGCTGACACCTCTGCCTGAGCAGCTTTTGTTGTGAACATTTAGTTTAATTTTTTTTTTTTGTAAATAAAAGTGGACTGCTAGCCTTTAAACCTACAAGTTCAGACTCGCATGACTCATTAAAACGCATTAATTTACGTGATCTAAGCAACCCCCCCATATCACAGGTTACATATAATAAAAATGGATTCAAAGCACACCAGTTAGCTGCTATGCTTTATGTAATCTCAAGATAGGTGACCGAAATACATTATACATAAAACATGATTGTTAACGCTCTTGTTGCACCTTAGCAAGAGAGTCAAAAACATTAAATAAATACACTGACTTCAAGAATTATCAACTGATCGTGCCGCCTAAACCCCTTGCCAGTCTTTGCTTCCATTTTCTCAGGATTTCTGTTGGTTTGGAAGTCAAGCACAATTAACTGGCCTTTGTATGGTAGGGACCGTTTCCTGCTGCCTAAAGCAAATGAACCACAAAAAGTGATGGACGGCCATAGGAAAGGTGAGAGTTGTCCAAAAAACCTGGGTTATTGTAACACTGTTTTATGGTGCTTTGCACATGGGGCAGAATTTTGCAAAGAAGCACATTGTACATTGGGATCGGGATTCCTGATGACCATACTAGGTCACATATCTGGAAACCCAGAAATTGATTTCACACATAAAAATTGCTGTCTGTAAGTTATATAATCTAAAACATTTAAACAGGATATGTTGGTTTGACTATATCCCTCTTTAAAGTGTACCTAAACCCACCACAAAAATATGTTTTATATATATTGCAGCTTACCAACCCTTGGAACTGTTAGTTTTCTGCTTTTTAGGCTTTTTATCCTTTGTTTTAACCCGGTGATCCTGTCAGCTACAAACTGATGGCTATACTCACTCCTCCACTGTATGTATGGAAGAGCAACATAGCCACCATTGGATAGCAGCTTTGTCAATCAGTGGAGAGGGTAGTGTTAAAAGTATTAGGTAATTAACCATTTTCCAGCTGCCATATAGTAGAAGTATTGCTACAGGGCGGCAGGGCTGTGCAGAATCACATATATAAACGTAATTTGCATTTCTGGGTAGAGGGTGTGAGCTTTTGGCGGCTAGGAATATCGATCAATTCCTGGCAAGCACTCGGTGATCATCGGATAAAGCTGACAGGGAAGAGACCTGTGTGTAAACAACACAGGTCTCTTTCCTGTCCACAAGGACATGCTGCTTTGTATTTCTCTGAACAGCAGAGAAATACAAAGCAGCATGTCTCCCTAGTAAAACACCCACATCACACAATGTAAAACACACAACACCCAGTTAACCCTTTGATTGCCCAGATGTTAACCCTTTCCTACCCAGCGTCATTAGTACAGTGTCAGTGCTTTTTATTAGCACTGTTCACTGTATTAGTGTCACTAGGGATGCCAGTGGCAGTTAGTTCCCCCCAGTGTCAGAATACCCGCCACAGTCCCGCTATAAGTCGCTGATTGCTGCCATTACTTTTTTATAAATATAAAAATTCCAGTATATGTCATTTGTAGATGCTTAACTTTTCACATAAACCAATTAATTTGCATGTATTGGGATTTGTTTTTTTTTTTAGCAAAGACATGTAGCAGAATACAATTTGGCCTACATTTATGAAGAAATTAGATTTTTAAAAAATTTTATTGCATATGTTTTATAGCAAAAAGGTAAAAATGTTGTTTTTTTTTCAAAATTGTCGTTTTTCTTTGTTTATAGCACAAAAAATAAAAACTACAGAGGCAATCAAGTACCACCAGAAGAAAGCTCTATTTGTGGGAAACAAAATTACAAATTTCCATTTCTGTACAGCGTTGCATGACCGTGCAATTGTCAGTTAAATATCAGCAGCGCTGTATTGCAAAAAATGGCCTGGTCAGGAAGAGGGGTAAATCCTCTGGAGGGCAAGTGATGAACTTTACATAAGCGACTAACAAAGTAAAGCCTAATGCCAGCCAACACCTTAAAGCGGTTACAGCTTTTTTTTTTTTTTTCTTAGGGATAGCGGTTTTAAATAAATGAATACAAGCTGACAATTGTAAGTACCTTTTGTCAGTGTCAAATGATTTGACTCAGCCCTGACACTTTTGCTGGACAGCTTAGTCTGTAAAAGGAAACTAATAAATAACACTTACTGGTTGGATCAAAAGGTGAAAAAAAAAATAAACTAAAAATTCTACAGCAATTATATTTATGGAATGGTAATGTTCAATATATAAAATTTTCAGTTTTGGGTTCAGATATGTTTTAAAAAGACTCTGGCATCTAACAAAATAGAACATCTACCTTCAGCCGTTTTTCTAACTTATTTTTACTTTTTCTTTTTCTTTTTAAAGCATATCTATAGTAAAGGCAAAACTTTTTCTTAGTTTTGGATAGAGAGATGTATGGTTAAGTCCCCTGTTCCAATTGTTTCCCAATCTCAATTTAGTTTTTGTCCCAGAGATGCAGAAGGAAAAAAAATCTCTTCAAAATGTCTCCTTGTCCCCACCTATACATTGGTCACTGGAACAGGTGTCCCAAAATTTGCCCTCATCATTTATTTCTGTGATAACCAGGATTTATTTTCAGCAGGAATGCAGGGAATGTAGTTCCAGCACCTCCAGCACTAAATGTATATCATGGCAAAGGGTCCTGGGTTGTGCTGGAGGGTCTATTCATGTTGGCTGCTGGGGGATCTTTTAGGGGTCCTATCAGGGGCAAACTGACAACTCATGGGGCCCCCAGGCAATAGGAGATCATGGGGCCCCTGTGCCCTTGCCCAAACTCAAAAAAAGCCTATGAAAAAGGTACCAGGGCATCTCATGGGGCCCCCTACTGACCCTGGACCCTCAGGCAGTGCCCCAGTTTCCAAATGGTCAGTCCCCCAGTTTCCAAATGGTCAGTCCGCCCCTGGGTCCTATTGCTGGTGGGGTGAATTGTTGCTAGGAGAGATCTGTTGTTGCTGAATGTTTGAGAGCCTATTCATGTTGGCTACTGGGAGATCCATTGTTGCTGGGAGGGGGGTCTATTGTTACCGTGGGTTATTTTGTTGCAGGGGGATCTATTGTTTCCGGGGGGTAGTGTTGCTGGCTGCAGGGGATCTATTTTGCTGATTTTTTATTACATTAACAAATTCCATACAAAATTACTTAGCACCACAATAAGTTGCTTGGTTCTGTGTTCTTTAAGGGTGAATTAACACTAACTTGCCTTAAAATGCTTGGAAAATGCATGTACATTTCTATGCATTTTGGTCGTGTTTTAAAGCAGAGCTCCACCCAAAAGGTATGTTCTGCTTTAAGCCTTTGTCCCCCGCTCCCCATTAAGGATTGGCACCTTTGGGGAGTGGGGGGGAGAGCGGGGACCCGAATTTGACAGGTACACACTCCCACATCCGCAGCGATCACCTAGGCGATCCGAAGCAGAAGTTGTCCCCCCCCCTCCCTCCCCATAGTCTTCTGGGACACGTGACAGGTCCCAGAAGACTACGGGGCCATTCACAAAGCGCAGCGATTCTCGGGCATGCACAGTGGGCACCTGACTGTGAAGCCGCAAGCTATCACAGCCAGGTGCCCACACTGAAGATGCCGGGGAGATAAGACGGCCGGTGAAACCAGCGGTGTCCTCAGCACCGAGGGACCGGTAAGTGTCTGTATTTTAATAGTCAGCAGCTACAGTTTTTTGTAGCTGCTGAATTTTTTTTTTTTTTTTTTCAGGTGGAACTCCACTTTAATGTGCGTTGACTTGCGTTGATCTGCGCTTTGGCGCATTTGTAAAATGCAAGTCAATTAATAGACACGTAAAAACCAATTGTTTGTTATGTGTCCTGTTCACAATGCAATGCAGGAAAATGCAGCGTTGAAGTGTGAACAGGACACATACCACACAATTGTTTTTTACGTGTCTATTCATTGACTCGCATTTTACAAGCTAACGCACATTAAAACACAACCAGAATACATGGAAATGTACATGTATTTTCCACGCATTTTCGCACAAGTCAGTGTGAATTCACACTCAAAGAGGCTGTACTGGGAGGTAAGTAGGGGGTGGAGACAAGGGGCGACTCAGAAGGGGGGGCGGGGGGGAGAACCTGCACCTATTTTATGAGAAAAACCCTGGTGATAACTCATAAAATGTATGATTTCCCATTACTCTCTGCAATGGAAATAATGATCACAAGGTCCAATAGTAAAAATGAATTTCCCACTGGGGACGTAGATGTGAATAAATTCCTAATCCTTACTGTATTCAAAAATATAAAATGTTTTGGCATGCATATTCTTTAGATAAGTAATGAGTTACTAAATATTATAGTAAGATAAATGTACATAATGTAAATGGCAATTTAAAAGAATAGTTAAGTGGCCACACGGTCTATAAACTACAACAGCCTGAATATGCAATGGCAGAAAAATGACAAGTAGCCTCAAAGAGGTGTATGAATGGTACTTTAAGTGAAGGTCCTCTTTACCAAACACAATAAATAGAAAAAGAAGAGAAGGTGAAGAGGTAGAAAGGACATACAGAAGACAATGGTAGTGATAGCGCTTCTACTCTTTTATATAAAAAATGGAGCATAACCATTCTTCTCTCATTGTTTCTTGCTTATCCCGAAAATCAAAATGGGTAGTGGTGCCATGTACCCCATACACATTCACATGGGGGGGTAGGATCTGGGGGCCCCTTGTTAAAGGGGACTTCCAGATTCCAATAAACCCCCTGGCTGCAGACCCCCACAACAAGCAGCCAGGGTTGTGGGGAAGAGGCTCTTGTCCTCTTCAACACGGGGACAAAGTCCTTTGTGGGAAGAGCCCCCCGCCCCAAAGCACCCCCTCTTGCTAAGGGCATCATTCTTGCTTATCCCGAAAATCAAAATGGGTAGTGGTGTCATGTACCCCATACTCATTCACATGGGGGGGGGGGGTAGGATCTGGGGGCCCCTTGTTATAGGGGACTTCCAGATTCTGATAAACCCCCTGGCTGCAGCCTCCAAAAACAACCAGCTAGGGTTGTGGGGAAGAGGCTCTTGTCCCCTTCAACACGGGGACAAGGTCCTTTTGTGGGAAGAGCCCCCCGCCCCAAAGCACCCCCTCATGGACATGTGACCTGGTATGGTTCGGGGGGGGGCGCGGCGCTCACTCGCCCCTTCCTCTTTCCTGACCTGCCAGGCTGCATGCTTCGCTAAGGGTCTGGTATGGATTTTGCAGGGAGACCCCCATGCCATTTTTGGAGTTGGGGGTTATCCTCAAAATCCATACCAGACCTGAAGGGCTTAGTTTAGATAGGAGGGGGGACCCCATGCCAGGTTTTTTTTTTTAAATTGTGGGCAATTCTTTTGACATTCAGCTGTCACTAGGGAACCCTACTGATAGCTGAAACATGAATGAATGTTTCACTACTAAAATACTGCAGGAATTAATAATATAACTCATACGGTATTTTAGTAACTGAGTGGTATCTTACCACATACTCAGATGCTCTCAGCAAATTGTTCCTGTTCGAAGTTCGCGGTCAAACTTTTGGTAGGTTCAAACGTTTAACTGCGAACCGAACTGGGGGATGTTCAGCCCATCACTAGTGATTGGGTATTCTTTGCAAAGTGGAGCTTTTACCTCATTTACTAAGCTCTGGAGCAACTGCACTTGCAGAGTGCAGTCTATTTACCTTTATTAAATGAACCCCATAGTGAGTAGTATATGGAAGCTTTCTATTTATTTATGTATTTATTTTCTTATTGTAGATGGATTTGGTCCTTTTTCAACCTAAATATGTAAATATATACCTTGTGATCCAGGCACCCCTGCCTGCCTGTGTTGGTAGCCTCACTTACCTACATTGTAGTTAAAGCGTTACTAAACACACAACAGTACAATCAGTCTGTATATGCAGTAAAGCATGCTTGTTATACTCACTGTGGAACCTAATGGGTTAATCCTCTGCGTTGTGTAAAAAGTATGTTTGATCTCGTCTTCTCTGATCCTCCCCTTCTTCCACAGTCTCCAATCTATTTGCTGATCAGAGCCTTTGGGGGCAAACTGCACGTGCTCAGTTTGGTGTGTCTCTTAAGTGTGCATGTGATCAGCACAGGGCCAATCAGCTCTCTCCAACCAGAGTCAGGGGTTAAGCAGCGTCATAGGACAATCAGGGGAGAAGGAAAACTCCTCCTACAAGCTTTGACCAGTGCTCTGCTGGACACTGATAGAAGTCACAAGACTGCTATACTGTATACTGCTGAGGGGGAAAAGGTATTTAGTTTATATTTACTACAATAATTGCATTTCCATGTTCTGTGTACTGTGAGAAACCAGATATAGTGAAAGCAGGGCCCTGGATTTAATAACACTTTAAGGAATATGTCAACCCAACATTTTATATTACTGATCTGTGCCTGCTGTACGATGTACTTGTATGAAAATTATCCTGCTTTTTTTGTATTGCTTCCATCATGTTCCTGCCTGTTCCTCTGGTTTCCGATTAAAAATTGACCACACTAGGAATGAGAGCACAGTTCTCTAGCTGTTCTGGAAGCCAATCCAATAATCTGACTTCACGTCCCCTGACACCCCCCCTCCCCCGAATAGCCATTCACTGGGAAGGTCTGTGTGCTGCAGTTTTACCTCCCCCAGCTCCTTTTACAGCCGAGAACAGAGTGTATGTGATCACTTGTAAAAAAGGTACTTTGAATGTTTTTTATATCTATACCAAATGTTTTGCCTTTCATTTCCATTTTAAACTGAATGGGTTGTTTTGCAAGCTGAGGGTTTACATATACTTCAAGCAACACAGCCTGGTCACAGATCTGCCTTCAGAGATTTGACTGGACTGTGAAGGAACAACAGCAAATGGATGAAGTCATTCTGTGCATTGCAGAAAAGCCTAAATAGCTTCCTACGCCACCCTCTTTATGTGAAGTAGTTTCCAGGAAGCTAGTATAAAGACAGGTTCATGGCCTATACGGTGCCAACCTTTTTTCAAGCAGAACTAAACCCATTGATTTAACTATTTCCCAAAAAAGTTGTGCCAAGAATAACTGTCACATTAACGTTTGCTCTCAATCAGACTGTCAAGCCATCAAATAACTGGTGTCATAAATGGTCACATTTGCAGCCACATGGTAACTACACATCAAACAGAGACTAAGATGGCAGCTTCCTTGGCGTTAAAGGATAAGTTGGTTTAGTTCCGCTTTGATAAGACATTCATAATAAATAACTGGACTAAAGTATTTTTTATGTCTGCCTGAAACTCAGATTTAACAAAAGGTGTTTTTGCCTTTTTGAATGGTGCTCCATCTTTAGTTGTTGAAAATGTCTCTGCCGTCTTATGTTTTTTTGTGATGGTTTTAGTCTATAAAAATCTTTTTTTTTTTCATGGATTTTATATTCTTTGGCAGAATATATATATTTTTTTATTCACCTTACTTCTTTTCTCTTTTTGTATCATCTCACGCTTAAAGAATGCAGGAAGCGAATAGTAAAATGACCGTGGCTTCCTCAGCTCAGGAACAGCATGTCCAATTTCACAATCTGTTACAATGTTGTTGTTTAAAAAGAAGCCGTTTTCGGCACACAGAACTGTGTCTGCTACAAGATGTTCTTTCATATGGAGGAAACTTACCGTAGGTTATATGAGGCATGTTTATTTGGCGTACGACGGCTCCGACAGATTGTCTCAATAAAGTCACATATGAAATCTTGTTTTTCTAATACAAAACATATTAATATTTATCAGAGACCAGTCAGGACTATTGTTTTTTATCTTCCCTTTGATGACACCGTTGGAGAATCTCATCCTGATCCAGGTGGAATGGTGGCTGAACTGTGTTTCACATTATTATTCATTTAAAATTCCAACCATGGGTTTACTTTTTTTTTATTATTCTTCTGTATAGCAATTTTTGGTTTTAGTCCTTTAAATTGGTTGACAGATTTAGACATCATTTTGTGCACTGAAAAATCTCTAGTGCTATGGAGTTTTTTATTTTTTAGTCACTGCTACAGGGAACTATTTTAAAGCATCTTTAAAGTTAACGTGTAGTGGCTTTATCAAGGATCTAAGGGAACTGTACTGTTGAGATGTAGAAAGCTTGTAATATCCTATATTACCTGCTTTATACTACTTTTGAAAAAATATCTCTTCCCTCCCACTCTACTTAAGAATAAATAAATTTAAAAAAAAGTATCACTCACCTTCTCTGTGCTCCAGCATACCACTTCTAGTCCTCCTGCAGTCCCAGCCACCAGTCCTCTTCTAGGTTGAATGACGTTGAGCATCGTTCAACCCTTTTCCCTTGCTCCAAGGGACACACTCTCTGGTGGCCTGTCTTTAAGCCACCTTGGACTCACAGGAGGCTAATGCAGAAAACAGCACTTATGGCTTTAGGTATTGCAGTTCTCTGCATTATGGAGGACCTACCCAACTTCATCACAGGAAAAAGAGGAAAAGTAATGAGTGATAATAAATTTTAGGCAGTTTGAAAACTGCCTAGTTAGTTAGGTACCAGCCCAGGCTGGGTTGGGAAAGGGTTAAGTTGACTGCTCTGGGGTTTCAGCCTGCCCAACTGTGATATAAATTGGGGGAAGGCTGAGATCCCAGGGCTTGTTCCAGTCCTAGTACTTTATGATGTGCTGCTGCTGTTCCTGCATACAGAGGGGGACTACTAACACTGAGGATCCTGGGATGCCATCAGCCATGGACCATGCCACCATCAATTGATTTTATCTCAATGAATTGTCATCTCTAAGATATATTTGGGCCAACTAATAATTAGGGCTAGTGAAGGAACCAATACCAAAATTGTGCCCCGCTCCTAATTACTACTAAAGTGAAAGAAATCCAAGGTATATATGTGATTACACAAAAAGATTATTCAATCTCTCAAACAAAATAAATAATTGTTAAATATAGTGATAGGATAGTGAGTCCCTCATCAGGAAACTTTCCCTACCACTAATTACTTCCCCTAACAAGTGGGGTCTCTCTCCCGGCACTAGCCACCCACAAGAAGCATGCCAAAACTCAGGGGCAGGGACATAAACAGACCCTACTGACCCAAGATGGCCACCGAGGGTCACATGGTCGCAGGCAAGCCAACAGGAATGCTGCTCCATTGACCCTGGAAACCATGGAGAAACGTTGTTTCCCTTGGACATCATCTTCAGGCTGTGGTACATACGGTGGAGGAAACGGACTGCACCTAGCTACAGGTACTAATCCCCACCCTGATGATAAAACTCACCCCCTGACAACAACACAATGCTAGAACTTCGACCAGCTGCAAAGGTCTCTGAGAATGCATGGCTGAAGGACAGGCAGGGCTTAGCATCAAGATCGGTTGGAGTTTAATTAAGGACGACTAGTGCCAAACCTCAACATAAACATGTTTTGGTAAAGTTTTCCTTATTTATGTTTTCTTCTTCTGGCCACCACTGGACATTTGACTCTAAATTCAGCAAGAGAACTGTGAGGGTATGGGAGTGTAATAGATGCTGAGAGGGGTCTTTTCAGTTTGTGAAACATGATGAAATCAGTGTACATACCTGAATTTGACCAGGTATCAGCCTTACTTAACTGCAACTTTTGTCAAGCTGGGTGGTGCTTGGAGGACAATCCATGGCATAAATTTTGGTCAGTTTAGTAGAAATAGACAGAAATCCAAGCTGCGTATTACCAGAAAGTCCTACAAACATTCATTCCAGGTGTGGTTCTTCAGCACAGGATGATAACTAGAGATAATGCACTTTCTCTTGTGGGGGAAGGGGATGCCATGAGGCCTGGAGAGAACATAACCAAGGGCTTTATTATAATTGATCTCCACACCAATCCCTCCCGAACAGCATTAGCAGGAAACTATCCTTGCCATATTTTGAGAGGTGTCACCATGTAGCCTTGACTCTGTGTTACCAGTTTCTGGGATTGTTACTGCCACATGCATTGGGACTGTAATTGCAATTTAATGTTTGTAAACTGTTTCAGAATGTACAGTAAACATATCAAAAGTCACTGTAATGCCTCATTCCTGTCCATGTATGCAAAAGAAGTCAAGTAATGTGTTTTTAAAGGAATCACAATGCACAGGCAAATAAGAGGTAAGTAAAAGGTAGAGAGCTGTAAATACTATGATGTAGAAAGTGCAAGCCTGATCCACCTAAGAGCTGGTGTGGGTTAGGTGAAGTAGTCAAACTCTTGCAGTGTGAGTAGAACCCCCTTAGTGTGTTATGCGCCATGCCTCATGGGTCTCAAGAATATGGATAGATCTACAGACCCCTAACCTGCAACCATGATAAATCAGAGGGCCCTGTGTGATCATGTGCTCCATGCATGTGGGGATTTATATGTGAATCCTGTTATGCAATGAAGAGGGTCTAGGACCCACCAGTGTGCACATGTGTGGCAGACAGGAGTCTGCTAAAAAGTACCAGGATCGAGAACTAGTTCATAGTTAGTTCCATGGTAGCTTGTTTACTGTAGGACCCAAGTTGGGAGAGTTTGGCCATGTGGAGGTAGTTTAGGGTAGCCTACATGCACATCAAGGTATCTCCCCCAAAAAACTCTGGTTCTCAAAATCAGACTAGACCATAATCTCTTCTAGATCTCTCGTAAGTGTTTCTCCCAAAGTCTTGGTATCTCAGTCTTCTTTTCCAGGGAAGGATAGTATGGAAAGATCCTGGTCTATAACTTTCTTTGCAATCATACCTGACTACATCGCCATATTTGGGGAACAGTTGCAGCTGTCTTCCCTTAGGCTTTACCCTCTCTTTGTCCCACAGCTAACATCTTCAGGCGCTCCTCATGAATGAGAAGATCTAGGCACAAGACCTAGGTGTGTCACACCTGGTCTTGAGGCCAAAGTAATGAGAGGGCTTCCCTTCTGGCTGAGGAAGGTGACAGGGGATGCTGAGCTCAAAGAAGCATGGGTTGCTGGCTGTGCTGTTGCCTGACTGGTCTGCGGTGGCTATACCCATTCATGACAGAGCCAGGCCAAAATAGGAGCTGGTTCGGGTGGTACACTGGAACATGCAGGAAGACCTAAGTAGGCAGGGCAGGAGACGTAGTCAGGAACAAGAGCTGAGGTCAATCACAGTAGTCAGGCAGAGGCATTAACAGGAGCATAGTCTGAAGCAGGCCAGGGTCATATACAGGGAGCAGATAAAAGGACGTTCATGCGGCGGGCCGAGGTCAGAGACAGGAGAGAAACAAGGGACAAGTCCAGAAGCAAGCCGGTAATGGGGAATAAAAGAATACAGAGCGCACACAGGAACATGGGATACAGAGAGCTGAAGACCAATCGGCAAAGTCTGAGAGCTTCTGCCAACCTTATAAAAGTCAAAAGGCACCAGGAACTATCGACTCAGCTCTGTTCTGTTATACTTGCATGCATTCCTGCACAAGTGAGTGTGCCCATGTTGGATGTTGGCAAAGGTGCCAGGTTTTCACAGGTTCCTCTTCTGGCCTACACCCTGACACTAGGAGAGGCTAGTGCCCTAGAGGGAAGAAACCGAACAGGAAGTGGCTTAGATATTTAATAGCTCTCCCAGCATGACTCAGTAGATTACCCAGGCCCACTGATTCACCAAGCTCATCAGATATCCAAAATTCATAATATACAGTATCTTTCAGAGAAAATATACTATTTGATTGGAATAACACTCCTGTTGAGGTACAGGCTGAATATGACCCACTGATAACTACAGAACTCACACAATTACAAAAAGGGGTTCAGTAATAATAATACATCTCTACACTTATTGTATTGTCTAAGACAAAGGCAATGGAATATTATCATAGTGGTTACTTGACTTTACTGCTGTTATAGGTAGGTAGGCGTGTGTGTGTTTGTGGGTTGGGGGGGCATCAATACCACAGACTTCCTAGTTGACAAAGAAGGGACCTAAGTTCAAGGCCTGTGGTTAAACTACTCCTTTAAAAAGAAATAGTTACTTAGCAAAGGTTTATTATTAAAGTAAAAGAGGAAAAAGAATCCCATTAGATGCATCCTAATAAGTTGTACGAGAGAAAATAGCGAGGGTTCCTCCACAGTTCTGTCAAGATTCGGAAGAAGAATGTCAATTTACATGACACAGGCAGCAACGTAATCATATAGTACCTCTGAAATGCCACACTAATGGCTCAGAAAACAGCATTTAAAGGTGATTTACTTTAAATCGAAGAAATTGTTATATTTTTAAATGACCGTGTAGTGATTTTCTCTCTGTGTTCTAGAATTGCGTCCATTTTCTCATGTTTGTGAAATGAATTCTTTATTAGTAACCTTCTGTCTTCATTGTTTGATCTTCAATTCCTCCTTGGAAAATTGTTCAGACCCGCCAAGATCACACATCTCGCTGACACTTTCCGCTCTGCGCAACACATGGAAAGGAGGGAGCCTAACAGCAAATGAAAAGCAAGCACTTAAAGCGGATCGCCTACCTGCTGTTTTGTAGTAGGTACTAGGCTTAAGTCTCAAAGCTAACACACCAGGAGAAGGATCTTTTAGTTTTTAAAAAAGTGGCAGTTATTTTCAGCCCAATGAGGTTTGAAAGGTACAGTCACAAGGCTATAATAAAGATCCTCATCCCTGTATTAAAGCTTTGTAAATATAGGTGCTGCAAATGGGAGGGGAAACTGGTGTAATACTAAACCCAGAACAAAAGGCTGATATTTTGCAGCTTACCAGTTCATAAATGGGTTGGCTGCTTTATTTTTAATTTTGTTTAGGCTAAGATTTTTTAGCAAGAACAGAAAATACATTGAACTTACTTTTTTTTTGTGTGTGTAAACTACTAATCCCATCACTCTCCATGTGATGGGCATAAATAAAGGTGGACATATTTGAAGTTCTATCTGGTTGACAATCATGGCTGCCTGCCTAGATATAGTGGAGGAGAGAGAGCGTAGCAGCCCATGGACGTAAAAAGTGTAATTCACAGGATTACCAAATGAAAATAAAGTAAAAAAAATGCCTGAAAAATAAAAATGAATGCAGCCACATCTTCTGAGGACTAGTAAACCACAATATATTCAATTATTTTTTTGAGCGGGGTTCAGATATTTTTTACAGTGACCTGTATCTTTTACGTCCACTGGCCAGTCTCTTCAGCGTCTGACAATTCTAGGAATGCCAGATGTCTGTCAGCTTGGTTCAATGTTTCAACCCTTACATTACTGTTGAGTCCTGTAATGATATAAAAGTTGCAGGATGGAAGAAATGTTGAATGCTTTGGAAACTGGTGGAGGCTGTAGCAGTGGAAAAGATGGGAGATAAAAGACTCTGAAACTAGAGAGGTGGCTTGCAGGGACCTTTTTTAGACAGTTTTTTTTAACACGACAGGTAGTATTTAGACTGGGATAGGGA
The DNA here is from genome assembly GCF_062004578.1 of Staurois parvus. Lineage (NCBI taxonomy): Eukaryota > Metazoa > Chordata > Amphibia > Anura > Ranidae > Staurois > Staurois parvus. The sequence continues at coordinate 412,005 of NW_028318143.1, forward strand.
TGGGGAGAACAAGAGGACAATCAGGTGGGTTGCATGCATGTGTGTAGGCAGGTGCAGTTGGTTATCCTGCCTCTAGATGGCTCTGCTTCAACTATAGTGTGGTAGGGGAGAGTTGTAATTGGGTGTTAGGTCTCCTTTCAGAGAAGTTCCTCCTATTGTATATCATGGGTGTAGTCAGTTTCCATATAAATGCCAGTGTTGGAGGAGCTCAATGTAGATAGAGCATGGGTGACAAATACACAGAGCTGCTAAAGATGTAGTCCTTTACAGAGCTGATCTAAAGGACCTATTGCAGGGCTGAAGTCCCAGGCAAGGTGGTACAGAACACAGAAGGAACAGCTTTAAATGCCTCGTCTCTCCTGACCTTCGATGGCAGTTTCTGTAACAGGGTGCATAAGGCCTTTCAGTCCTCCTGATGTGAGTAGGGGCGAAACCTGGGAATGATTGTACCATCTAGGAGAGTGCCTAGTGGGCAGAACTATGGAAAAAGAATTGGAATGAGGATGGTATATTAATGAGACTGCTAGTATGTCAAATGTGATATCAGATTTCATAGAAACCTTTTTACAGTTATAGAAAAGTGTGGAAAATTAATTTTATGTGTGGAAATTCCATTATCATTAAATATTAAGGCCTACGGCCAATGGTGTCAAGAGTGGGTCTATGGCGAGGTGTATGGCACAATATGGTGAAAGGTTTCATCAACAACAGTTCAATAGTTGTCCTATCCAAGAAGAAGCAGGGCGGGAGCTTACACAATTGGGCGATTTAACATCTGCCCAATCGTAGGTCCCTATTATAGGTATGCTTACAGGGATCATGCTAAAGAAAGCAGCAGCAACTATCTTGTATCAAAAGCTATAGACTGCTTGCATTCACAAAACCTGAAGACCCAGAGGGGCCATACCACAGTGAAAGGTAACTGTGATACTGCAAAAGATGAACACTCTACCTAAATCAATAGGAGAAAAGCCTTATAAAGAGGAAAAAAATAGACAAATTTCTTTTTCTTTTAAGGGAAGATGAATGCTTCTTATTCAAAGATGCTTTATTTGAACATGTAATCTTATCCAACATGTTTCAGGCTATACAACTGATATAGAAAACAATATCAGAGCCATAATACAAAAGATAATGAATAAAAACATGGTACATTAGAATATATAGAAAAATATATATGAATAAAAATCAAACCACTTTATTAGATACAACTAGCTAGTGCCAAGAAAATACACCGCACATCATTTCACCACCACCAGCCTGAACTGTTGATACAAGGCAGGATGGATCCATGCTTTCATGTTGTTTACAGCAAATTCTGACCCTACCATCTGAATGTAGCAGCAACCAGTCTGCCCATTCTCCTCTGACATCAACAAGGCATTTTCCTCCATACAACTGTCACTCACTGGATATTCTCTTTTTCACACCATTCTCTGCAAACCCTAGAGATGGTTGTGATTTGAAAACCCCATTGGATCAGCAGTTTTTGAAATACTCAGACCAGCCCATCTGGCACCAACAACCACGCCACATTCAGAGTCACTCAAATCCCCTTTCTTCTCCATTCTAATGCTCGGTTTGAATGTTAGCAACTCATCTTCACCAAGTTTAGATGGCTAAATGCATTGAGTTGCTGCTATGTGATTGGCTGATTAGCAATATATGTTACCAAGCAATTGAACAGGTGTACCGAAAAAAATGGCCGGTGAGTGTGTGTATATAATATATATATATATATATATATATATATATGTGTGTGTGTGTGTATATATATATATATTCATAATAGCTATGCACCCAGATGCATGTAATTGTCAGATTACAAGTCAATATGTAAAAATAAATAAACATAATTATGGAGATGACTTAGAAGGTAGTTGGAATTATTAAAAGAAAAGAGATGATAGGAAAGTATATCTTATTAGATAATAATGTCAAAAGGGGAAGGGATTCTCAGAGAAAACCCTTGCAATTTTGAAAGTAGGCTGCTTATTGGACTCTGCTATGGGAGGGGGTCTGTATACTCTTTGATGAGAAGGGGGCCTGCAGACTCTGCTCATAAGTGTTCATTAAAACTCTCTTTTTTTAACCAATAACTAGTTCACATTAATGAATGCACGTCCAGTGGATTTCCCATTACCTTCCCATCTTTACTCTGCGCAAATGATTGTTCTGTTTAAATTATGCTTCCAGTAACTATAATAAAAAATGCTAGAGAGACATCTAAAGTACTTATTTTACTTGTTAAATCCTTGAAATTTTTTCTGCCTGTGCCTCAATCATGTGAGTGGCCCCAGAGAACAAAAACATTCAAGGAGAAAGCAATGTATTTTAAATATTCAAGGAAAATCTATGTAGTTAAAATGTTTCTATAAAATATTTTTGCTGATTACCGTATGGTGCGATTTGAATTACACAATTTATTTTAACACTATATGTTGCATTAATCCCTGCTTATAAATAACTGTATCTTTTGAGCTTTTCTACCTTAAGATAACCTATAATGTGAAATGACTACATACTTCACAAATAAACAGTTAAACTATATCAACTATAGGAACTCTGATATAGGTAACAATAACTGCTAGCTAGTCTAAGGAAAATAAGAAGTCCTTGAGGCACTTGTGCCCAAACCTTTCTGAATTTTCAGCTTCATAGTTATTTTAATTTAGTGCTGAACCTTTGCACTTCAAGATACAAAGGAATCTCAGTGAAATCACATTTTAATTTCCTTTTCTAGAAATACACAAGTTTAGAAAGGAAGGTACTGAGAATAGATGGCAAAGGGTGGAAAAATGAAAAGACTAACCTGTGATAAGATCGGAAGCTGACAGCAGATGAAAAACATGGCAAGAAAATTGACTTTGTTTCTGAAAATCCTGACTATTCTGCATGACAAGAACCATTGAAAGTAAGTCCACTTCAGTATTATCGTGGTGTACACTGTGATATTAATGTGGGGCTGCCTACTTGAAGAGTAGTCTTTGTCTACAATTAACCTTAAAATTAGAAGAAAAAAGGCAAATGATTGAGTAGCAATTAGTGGAATTAAAAAGCGCAGTGTAGCCGAGGAAGGAAAATCAGGGCCAGATTTTGGCATATTCACTTATGCAATGTGAATTTATATGTGAGAAACTACACCCCTACCTGTAACCCATCCGTAGCAGATGCTTCATCCTTAACACATAGGGGGGTCTATATGATAAATATCTTCGCACACCATTCACACAACTTTTACACATTAAAAAATAGATTTCAGGCAGATAAATGTATGAATCTTATGTGAAAATATTTATAGACCCCTTAAAGTATATTTAAAGCCAATCTTCGCAGATAGTAGGGAAGGGTTAAAAAAGCTGTCAGGTTCTTTTTTTTGCCGTATATGTTGCATTGGGTAGCTTTCCCTTCACTTTCTATCCTGTAGACTCAACATTAAGTAAGAGGATATCTTTTCCAATATAAAGAATATCCTTTCTTAGTTGTTATGGGAGCAAGTGTCCCCATTGGAAGATTTTCCCTCTATTCCTGTTCTGGTGGCAACTACAAATGTTGGATTTACACTTACTTTCATTTCAGGACAAATAAAGAGCAAATCTCAATAACAGTAACAGGACCCCCCTCCTAACTTTATCCACATTTTAAAAACGTTTTTGCCATTAGTTACAATATTACAAAAAATGGCTGCTGCCCCAGTCTATAACTGGCCTTCACAGCAAGGAGCACATGGAAAGGTGATGCATGTCAAATAATAAAAGAGAAAAATTCCCAGCTCAACTTACCAACCAGCTTGCAAACAAACCAAATTAACCTGTCTAACAGTATGCACTAAAAACGGGTTTATTTAGCACACATTTGCAAACACATGCATAAGCTGCAGCGCCTCTTCATGGCACCCCGATATTCTGCAGTTCCTAACTCAAATTTTGAGAGCCCCCATAGTAGAGGCGTATGTATGTATTAGTTACAGTATGCTTTGGCTTTATTCCCTATTCCTCCCTGTCATTTAAATCTGCCCTAAGCCTTAAAACAATTTAACCACTTGAGCTCCAGAGGATTTACCCCCCTTAATGACCAGGCCTCTTTTTCTTACTCGGCGCTGCACTAATTCAACTGATAATTGCGCGGTCATGCGATGCTACACCCAAACAAAATTTACGTCCTTTTTTTCACACAAATAGAGCTTTCTTTCGGTGGTATTTGATCATCTGTGAGCTTTTTATTTTTCACGCTATAAACAAAAAAAGGCCAAAAATTTTGAAGAAAAACAATATTTTTTACTTTCAGCTATAAAAAATATATAGTAAACTCAAAGTTGGTTATAAATTTAGGCCAAAATGTATTCTGCTCCATGTTTTTGGTAAAAAAAATCCCAATAAGTGTATATTGATTGCTTTGTGTGGAAGTTATAGCGTCTACAAACTATGGTATAAATACTTCCACTTACTCCATTTTTCTGCTATACAGCGCTGAGCTAGTTTAACGGACAATTGCGCGGTCATGCAATACGGTACATAAATGAAATTTACATTCTTTTTTTTCCCCACAAATTGAGCTTTCTTTTGGTGGTATTTGATCGCCTGTGTGGTTTTTATTTTGTGCGCTATAAAAAAAAGGCTGACAATTTTGAGGGAAAAAAAAACAATATTTTGGACTTTTTGCTATAAAACGTGTCCAGTAAAAAAAAATGCAAAAATCAAATTTTAGTCATAAATTTCTGCCAAAATGCATTCTGCGACATGTCTTTGCTAAAAAAAAAAAAAAAAAAACCCAATACGTGTAAATTAATTGGTTTACGTGAAAGTTATAGCGTTTACAAATGGCGGGAAAGATACTGGGATTTTTAGTTTTTTTTTTTTATACTAATCATGGCGGCGATCAGTGACTTATGGCGGGACTGCGGCGGACATTCTGACATTGGGGGGTACTGACTTGGGGTCACTGACATCCCCAAAAAGACTAATACAGTGATCAGTGCAAAAAAAAACAGACACTGTACTAATGGCACTGGGGAGGAAGGGGTTAACTTTGCAGGGAAGGGTTATAGGAGTGAGGGGAGTGTTTTACTAAGGGACACCGCTGATCGAGAGAGAGAAACTCTTCTTTCTCGATCAGCTCGTCCTCGAGCTGTCAGGGAAGTGACACAGCACAACTACTGCAGCTGTGCTGTCTGTCACTGCTTGCCGCCGATTGCCGGGAAACAGCCGGTAAGGACCGGCTGTGACCCGGCGACTGACATCCGCGGTGGTGATTGGCATGACAGATAGGGCGGCGGCGTGTCTCGCGTGCCCCCCATCTGTTTACAAAACACACGTTTTAAAACGTGGTTTTGCCTGCCCGTGCCACCCTGCCGCCGTATTTCTACAGTGGCAGGGCGGCAAGTGGTTAACAGTTCATCTACTCCATAATACAGCCCTTGTCACCCAGGGTTCTGTGGAACCCTAGGGTTCCTTTAGTGGTTGCTAGGGGTTCCTTGAGCAATAAACAACTTCTGCCTCTCACATTGAGTTACCACTGGCGTGACAAGGCTTTCTGTTATTAAAGTGACATTAAAGCTTCGTTTTAGTGTCTATACTATAGACAAACATGTTTATACTTACCTGATCTGTGCAGTGATTTTGCACAGAGAATCCCCATTCCTCTTGTTTTCAGATTCCTGCTGGTGCTCCTTGCTCCTCCCCCTCAAGCAGTGCCCTTAGAGAAAGCTGCTTGCCCTTGTGACACCACATAAGACACATAAAGCCGTGGTTTGCCCCGCCCCCTGCTCTATCCTCATTGGCTCACTGGCTGTGATTGAGAGCAGCGGGAGCAAATGGGCCACAGAGGCTGTCCAGAACGTCTTTAAATTGGAGGGGCTCAGGTAAGGATTGGGATGGAGCTGGGGGGACCTCTGCACACAGAAGACTTTTAACCTTCATGCATCGCCCCTGTCTGTCAAAGGGATAGGAACACTGCTGCATTCCCAGCTGCTGCTCAGTCACAGCAGATCTGATGCTACTGGTTCCTGGTCTGTCAGACGTCACCGCTAGCTCCACCCAATTGTTTAAATTTGACCTGGAAATGTCAGATTGCGGCGAGTGCTCGGCAGGTGCGGACAGGTCAGTGGGCATGGATTTTTTTTTTTAACGTCGGCAAGTTGGCATCATTGTGACAACGCTGGATGCTGTGAGTGTTGATTACAAGCATGGAACATTTTTTTTGTCTTTTTTTTTAAAATTAAAGACTTGTCAAAAACTATTTTTCTTCTGTTCAATTAAAGGAATTTTTCAAAAGTCTGGCGTCTTTATTTTTTCTAAATGTAACCCTTTAATGAATGGGTAGGTGCCCTTGTCCCCCTCTACAAGGGGATACCATCCTTTTGCCAAGGGCATGTGGCCTGGTAAGCTGCAGGGAGGGTCTGGTAGGAATTTAGGGGGGGGACCTTGCTCCCCCCCCTTTTTTTTTGGAGGGTGGGATCCCCCATTAAAAGTACTACAAGGCCTAAAGGGCCTAGAATGGCCTTTAGGGGTAACCCCACGCACTCCTCTCCCATTTTTGTGAGGTTGGGTTCCCCTTAAAAGTTTTCCTAGGCCTAAAGGGCCTGGGATGGCTTTTAAAGGGAACCCCATGCACTTGTTAAAACATTTTTTTACTGTGCAGTCCATCCTAACCTTCCTACCAGATCTAAAGGTTCTGGTAGGGATTAGGGGGGAACCCCCTTTTTTTTTTTTTTTAAGAATTTTATTTTTTTAATATAATTTTTTTATTTGTTTTTTCCGGGAAGAGTATTCTCTGTCACGTCTTACGCAGGGTCCAGATATGTAAGCAGCCTTATATAGTGTGGGGCTTGGCCATGGGTCATGATTGGCCAATCATGGCTCTCATAATGCACTGTGAAAGCGCAGTGCATTGTGGGACTCTAAGCAGGCGAACAGCCTACCAAACACCCCTACAGATCGTGTGTTTGGCGAACACATGAACGGCCAATGTTCGAGTCAAACTTCCATTCGACTCGAACATCCAACCCAACACTACTGTTTATCAGTCTCCTGACAGGGAGGGTACTGCTCCAGGGGAGGTAGAGGCTGCATTCCTAGTTGTGGTCCAGTTTCCTGGATCGGTCTGAAAGTTGCACCATAGACCCAACTTCGCCCACTCTTGCCCATCAGACACCAGAGGGAGGAAGAGCCGACACACCACACCCTGACTACTGAACAACTTACTCCATCCACTAAGCAGTGCACCCCATGCATTATACCAGCCTATTCTGGCAGCCACCAAGCTGCTACGAGGAGATAAGTGCACCCCAGTCATCAGAGGGGCCCTTCCACTACCGCAGTCCATCAACTTGAGTCAAGGAACTGGTGAGTGGGTCATTGACCTAATTTAAAGTTATTTCCCTCCACTCTACTCCCTCCACTCAGTTATCCATCCTCCTACCTGGCTAGCCTGCAGTGTCCATACTGACTTTAGATCTGTTCAGTCTATTGTCCTTTACCTTGATCTACAGTGTTATAGCTTCCACCTTCACCACACTTTGTGCAGCTTTCATCAAGTGCGCCAATAAAACAGGGCCCCAACGCAGCTGGCAAAGCAGCCATACTGAGGACTGTATATAGTTAATTATTTTTTTTACTGTTTCACGCTGAGGGAGAGAGAGCCTAGGCTTAGCCCACCCACCATTGGTACATCTTGGCTCTATGCTCATGCTACCATCTGTTGTCTGTTGTACACTTGTGGGAAAACTACAGTTTATGCTTCAAGTGTAAACGTTCACTTATTATTGGTGCACATTGTCAGTGAAATGCACATGTTACTATATACTGCACTGTTATACTCTGTGCACCTAGTTCTCAAGAGATTAATATATGCTGTTCAGGGGTGGACTGACCATTTGGAAACTCAGGCACTGCCCGAGGGCCCGGGGTCAGTAGGGGGCCCCATGAGATGCCCCTGGTACCTTTTTCATAGGCTTTTTTGAGTTTGGGCAAGGACACAGGGGCCCCATGATCCCCTATTGCCCGGGGGCCCCATGAGTTGTCAGTCCGCCCCTGATGCTGTTATTTACTGTATAGTCTCGAGTTTGATTACAGGGTGACCCTAAGGAACTGCAAAGTTCACAAATCCAAATTGCCAAATGTGGTGCGTAACCTGAGGTGTCAGAGGGGTTGATGTCTGCTACAGAGTGAGGTGAGAAAAGAGCACTCAACACTATTAGCGGTTCCTGTGAGGGTAGCGCTGTACTGGCATCAATGATTTTTTATCTAAGGAGGGGATTCTTGCCAATGGCTACCACTGTAAGGAACATTCTACCCAGTGACCAATACACTAATGTACCATAGGCTGTATACATATAGTAAGTATTAGCAGAGGTTTCCTGAGCTCAGAAAGTTAATTTAAGGATTCATCCATGTTAAAAATGTTCAGAAAGTCTGCCATAACATGTAATCATAAAGCCCAACACCAGGAGACTTGAAACTTGCTCCTTTCAGTGAGGCTGTGCCCACACTGAGTTACTGCTCATTTACTTTTAGGGAAGTGTAAAAAGCACTTGTACTTTCTTGAGCCTCTACTCTCCTGACAGATGGTGTTCCTCCATGCTCTGATGTTGGATGGTTCCTCACCGTCCTCATGTCCAAAGCAGGACAATGGACTATGCATTGGTCTTGATGTCATCAGGATCAGATAGGTGGAGGATCAGATAATTCAATCTTCTCTTCCATGCCCCCTAGGTCTAAATGACCATTTTACCCCTACAGCATGGAGGATTTTTCAAACTTCCTGAACTTGAGAGTTAGTATATTGATCGTGAGTGCAATATTTTACAGGCTCCTGAGGAGAAAAATAATAAATGCTATGACAGCACGGTGCCCAGCCACTGTGTTAAAAGGATGTTGTGTCTCCTAGAATTCTCAACGAGGCAGGATGGGTGACTCCAGGGTGCTTGTCTCATTCTGTTTTCTCAGTGGTTGGTAAAGCGTAGTTTGGGACCTGGAGACCATAGAGATTTGAGAGAGAGGAAATCTCCAGTCCTGGGACCAGGTATTTTTTTTATACAATCAGCACACTGATGGCACAGGTGTTCAAACCTGTTATAGTAGAGCAAGGGATCATGGCACAGACAAGTATTTGGACTTATATAACCCGGGGGAACTCAGCAGAATGTCCATATATGTTCTCAATATTAATACATTGGTAATTCTCACTGGTTCAGGAAACATCCTAATGCTCTTAAGAGACATGCAAGTTTTATTTGTTTGTATGCAAGTTGCCACTTAGTGTAATACAATAAATATTTTTTAACTGCTGCACTTGGATGCGCCCCCTGCTGCCTTTTAATATATTGTTCACACCTGCTACCCAGATGGAAGAAAAATATATTTGAAATATATTTTAAAAATATTCTTCCCAAATATATTGACATATTTGAAATGCTACAATTTTTTAAAATATTTTTTAAATATATTCTTTGGATTTTTGTTCACATATAAAAAAGTAATTTTAACATATAATTTTACATATATCTGTAAATGCATTTCAGAAATGTAGATTTGTATTTTTAAAAACATACAGTATATTTGAAATGTATTTTTAAAAATACGGTTCATTTTGTAATAAAAATGCTTTTCACCATGCAGTGTGCCTGTGTGTGAGTGTGTGTGTGTGTGTGTGTGTGTATGTGTGTGTGTGTATGTGTGTGTGTGTGTATGTGTGTGTGTGTATGTATGTGTGTATGTATGTGTGTGTATGTATATATATAATGTCTTGAAATATATTTTGAAATATATAGAATATGGCCAATTGTAGTATTTCAATATTTTGGAGGAATATTTTTAAAATAAATTTCAAATATATTGTTCTTTCATATGGGTATAGTCTGGACCTGACAGTAGATCGGGGCTTTTCCCTCCCAAAGAGTCTGTGGTTGCAAGGGAGCAGCCAGAGGCGTGCATGTCTGCAAAGTGCAGACTATGACAGAGCAGCAAAACCGAAGAGTAAGCTGTGAGATAGTCGAGTCTAAGCAGCTGTATGAGTTGGTTTGTGGGATCACACCTAAGGCCTTGAGGCCTGAAGCAGCCATGTGGCAAGAGTGGGACAGGAGACTGAAGTTGTTTTTTTGACTTTTTTTCATTGATGTGAAAACCGCTCCAAGAGCTACTGATTTCTGTAAACTTTTTCTTTCTAGTTAATAAAAGTGCACCAACCGACCCTAAATCTGCCTTTCTCAAGGGGACTAAACTCACTAGGAAGCACTGAGCTAAACAACCCCAAAACATCACAATGGAGGGATTTGTCCTACATGTGAATTATATAGACCTATGCTGGCACATTGTTGGTGGCCTTGTCCAAAAATCTTTTTGGGAGAAAGTCTAAGATTTGATTACAGATATGATCATTGGTACGGATTTGTTGATGCTATTGTTGAGCTGTGGTCACGTTTCAGTAATGGGCACAACTAATTTCCAGATGTCTCTTTTGATATGGATTCATTTTTTCTTATTAGCTCAAATAATTATGACTGAGGCACTGGATTACTAGTGTCTCTTCTACAGTGGCAGAATGAACAATATCTATGAAAAAACAGCTGTATATTGAAAAATAAGTCTGGAAATTCACATTTCAAAAACTTTTTTTTAAAAGGTAGAACAATTTATAGTTTGAGTTTACATTTAAAGATTCAGAATGGTATTCTAAAACTGGTATTATTATTCACAGATGGGGGGCATTGTCCTGTATGAGTGCATTTTCTGCTAGAGAGTAAAACAGCAGTTGAACACAGCCCTATTCTCTTAGATTGTAAGCTCCAAGGATCAGGGCCCTCCTATAACCCTCTTGTATTGAACTGTATCATTGCTGTATTGTCTTCCTTTATATTGGAAAGCGCTGAACAAACTGTTGGCGCTATATAAATCCTGTATAATAATAATAATAATTACTAAAAGCTTGGATAAGCATACATTTAATTCATAGTAAAAATGTATTTTGGGGGTTATTTATTTACTTATTTTTGTATTTATTGACATTGTATTTAAGTGAATAGGGCTATATGGATTATTAAGGGTTGCTCTCTGACGTACCTATCTATATCTTGTATTTGTGATAAACATAACATATGATTAAGCAATATATTTTTCTCTATTTATTTTTTAATAATGGTTAGGTGTTATACTGTGATCAAAATTTAAGTTGATTTTTTTTTTTTTAATTTGCTTTGACATATCACCATTTGGAAAATGATGAATACAATTTTTTTTTTTTTTTAAACAAAAATGCAATGCACAATCCAAACCTTGGGACACAGTGTTCAAATCTAATGTATAACTGATATCTGCCAGCAAAGTACAAAGTTATTTATATTAAACATTAAAGAGGAACTTCACCCAAAAGAGGAAGTTCTGCTTGTTTGCATCGTCCCCCCCTCCACTGCCACATCTGGTACTCTTTGGGTGGGAGCAGGTACATAGTTGTGACAGATACTCCCACTTCTGCTGCAGCAATGTTCAGCCCCTCCTTCTTCCCCAGCAGCCTTCTGGGACACCTCACAGGTCCCAGAAGACTGCGGGACCATTTACAAAGAGAAGCGCGACTCTCGCATGCACAGTAGGAAACCGGCTGTGAAGCTGGATGCCAGTACCTGAACTGCACCAGAGCCAATGGAAGAATCTGCTTGCATGAGGACATTGCTGGATCCCTGGACAAGTAAGTGTCCTTATATTAAAAGTCAGTAGTTAAAGTATTTGTAGCTGCTGACTTTTCATTTTTTTAGGGGGAGATTGGAGTCCCTCTTTAACTCCACAACCCCCTCACATAAACATTACAAAGCAAAGGAAACCTAGGAAGGATATTAAGCAAATAAAAAGCAGTAAGCAAGTAGATGGCAATTATTATTATTTATAACAATTATGCTATGTTAATTGGGATTTACAACAAATATATAGTTGGCTGCAGTTTGGCTGCGAAAGTGGAAATACAATTTAAATTCAAGCTATTCTGGCTGTGAAACTCTAGGTTGCCGAGTGCCTACGCGGTTTGAAATTGGGAATCACTAATTTGAGAGCTTCTGAAGCTCTCAAACAAGCAAGCTCCTTGTTTCATGCTTGTTAAGCACATGTAATTAGTTTGATGTTCAAAAAAATATAAAAAATTACTTTTAGTGGTTGTTATAAAAACAGAGTCTCCTCTGTTTCAGGATGCATTGCTATAGGTTTCAATCAGATTTCCTTTGTTAGCAAGTGAGAGTTGCACTTCCGTGTTGCGAAGGCAACACTTGTCACACTTCTATACGCTAAACTCTGTCCATAATCTCTGAGTTCTTTATGAAATTCTGGTGAAAGTCTTGGATATGCCTGAAACATTATAAAAGCACTAATGCAGGGAAAGTTTGTGACTCGGCATCAAGCTCTGAGCAAATGTCAGGGTACATCTATGAGCCATTCACATGGAAAAAAGGGGGATGATAATACTGGGAAATTCTTCACACAGAGTGCTGTTGCCATAGAGAGAAGAAACAAGAATTTGAATTTGTTACATATTTTAGAATACCATTGCTAAGCAAGCTGAATTTAATGACTCTAAAGCTAATCTCTAAGAATACAGAAACAGCACTTCCATTCCTCCCTCCTACTACTCTCCCACCACCATCCTCCCATAACCCTCCCAATCACCCATTCCTTCTCACTGCCACCCTCCAACCACCCTCTTATCCCTCCCAATCCTCCCTCCTACCACACACCAACTACCTCCAACTGCTTTCCATCCCTCCCTGCTACTACCCTCCAGCCACCCTTCCACCATCTTCCCATTCCCCTCCCCCTCCCAACCTTCCCACTACTCTTCAACCAGAAGCCCATCACTCATTACCACTACCCTACCTCAACCCTCCTATCCCTTCCTCCCATTGTCCTACCAACCTTCCATCTTACCATCCTCCTACCACCCTCCAAACGCCCCCTAATTTCTCCCTTCTACTACCCTTTCACCCTCCTATCCACTACCTCATATTACCTTGCACTACACTCCCACCACTCTTCTATCCCTTCCACCAACCTCCTATCCCTCCCTCCTAATAGCCTCCTTCTACCCTCCAAAAACCCTCTCCTTCCTTTTTCTCACCACCACCTCCCACTACCCTGCCACCACTTTCCCTCCCTACCACCCACTACCCCCACACACCTACCTCCAATGTCCCATCCCTCCTATATACCATCCTCCCTCACCCTCCAAATGGTCACCCATCCTTCCTCCTGCCACCCTCCTATCCCCCTCATTGCTCTCCCAACCCTCCCTCTCACTATCCGACCTCTTACCATCCTCCCACTACTCTCCAACAACCATTCCCTCCCTTCCACTACCCTTCCACCCTCCCATGCACTACCTAATATTACCTCTCACCACCTCCACCAACCCTCCCATTAACCTCCTATCTTTCCCTCCCACCATCCTCCCACTACTCTACAACTAACCACTTATCGCTCCCTCCCATGTCCCTATCACCATACTCCCTCCAAGCACCATGCCACCACCCTCCTATTTCTCCTTTCCAACACCCTCCAAATTCCTTACAACTATCCTCCCATCGCTCTCTCATACTATTCTGCCACCCCCCCTCCATCCCTCCCTCCAACCAGCCTTCTACTACCCTTCCATCCCTCCCTCCCACCCAATACCCTCCCACCCATTCCCTATTAAAAATAGATTCTGCCATCCAGTGCTAGGTCTATGCCCACACTAACTGGTTACCTTTTGTGATGTTATCACGTCTTTTCTACTGAAAAGGGAACCATCTTGCTTTGGAGCAAACAAGATAAAAGACCCAGAACCCAATGTATATCATGACTACAGTGACTACAAGTATTTTGGGCTTTTTAGCTTAGAATGTTTTTTTACTAACTCTAGTTCCAGCAGAGCTTTGATTACTAAATAGCTACTGTAAAAATTCAGTACACTTTATCAGGGATTTTTTAAACTATAGTTGTATTTTTCCATAAGGCCGAAATCTGCTTCTATAGAACAATAGTCTGCCTACTTGATGCAGAAATCATTGCTTCCTGTACCAGGAATACAGTCTGAGCATTTAGTTATTGTCAGTAAATGACAAAGCTATTGACCCTGAAACAGCGTAACAAATCCAGGATTTATATTGTGCCTAAATTCTCTGTCACTACAATGTAGCAGGAATACAGCTACATTGTTATTCATCATCCCGCCATCCATTGTCATTACATGAAAAGTAATCCACAAAACAAATAGCTCTGTACTGAATGACGGTTCGATAATAACAAAATCACTTACGCGGCGACTGCAAAAGTTCAGAAAATTCTATTTACAGACTAGCATAATGGTAACTACAATAAAGAAGTTTAAACATAATAAAAGGGCACAATGCAATTTAAATGGAATAGGAGTTTGATTGTAGAGGAAGCTACTTCATTTTATTATTTAAAACACGCTTGAAAAATTAGGTTTCACTGTAACAGTTCTGAAAACGAAAAAGATTTGATGCTGAAAATGAGGTTAGAGGGTGACACCTCCGTCCAGCATAAAGCGTGGCGCTCTGCAGGTAGGAGATACTACACAGGTGGATCAACGGCAGTAGAATTTTTTTTTTGTCAGAACACAATGTAAGTTACAAGCACAGTATGCTAAGGAATGATCGATATATAAAGTGGAAAGAAGCACCTCTCGGCACTCGCCACCAATATACACAATGATTACATTGTAAGGTTTTCACTTAAAGGGTAACTCCACTTTCATGTGAAAACCAAAAAATAAGATATAGATAATTTATTTTTGGTATTAAAAATGAACTTTTAAGAGTCTTCGAATAAAACGTTTGCAGAATGAGTGTGACACAACCACACTATATTGTATGATTGTTAGCAACATCTAGTGGCCATAATGTGGTATTTGTTTTTAAATACCTCAATTGGAAAAAAAGAAATTCTGACCACTAGTTGGTGCTAATGATCATACAAGGTAGTTCTATTACACATGTAGCTGGGTGCAACCTGCTCTTTGTTCTCCTGCCTTCACTGCCCCCCCCCCCCCCCAAGCTGGCATACTGTATGAAGCTGTGGGACTCTGCATCTGTGCTGCATGTGCAGGCTATGTGATCACCCACTTCCCCCCCACCACTGGGCTGCTGTACAAACAGATGTATGTGTGGCTGCAGAGCAGGTTGCTCTTTGTGCCAGAGCCAAGAAGAGGAGCTAAAAGGACTTGCTGCTATGTCTGTTCACCCATGTCAGAGAGAGAGGACGGACTTGCATCTATGTCTGCCACAGCTGCCTTCAGAGACTGAGTTTGAGAGAGAGAGTCCAGCATCGGGACCCAGAGAGAATGCGGTCAGTGCCAGGATCTGGGACCCAGCTTCTGGAACTTGCTGATCGCTGAGATCAGACTAGCCGCCTAGGAAGTTGTGAGCCAGACTATGCATCTTAAATGCCTGCCAAACACACTGTTAACGAAAACAGAGACTGCTCCTACTTAGCAGCCTATCTTCCATTCTTTACGCACACCCTAAAGGGACAGTGTACCACCTAATAAAGGGCCCCACCAGAAGATGTCCAATATTAACTAGTAGGTGCCAGGTACTTTCCACCATCTTCAAGGGGTACCCAATATACTAGGAAAACATACCCTCACCCTATGCTGGGTGTGTATTGTACACACATGGATTCTATTATTCTAGTTTAGCTGATGCAGTTCTACAAAATCTAGTTGCACTTGTTATAGTTAAATTTAACTTGCTATAGTCTTTTGTGCGCCAGTTAATGGGTCATTGACTGTTCGTCTTTTTATAGTGCTCTAAAGTGTGCAGATTAACTCTTCATTGGTTTATGCTTCATTTAATTGCAGTTCCTTAATACACCTTAATATATTTACCATCAAGTTATTTGTGGCCTGATTCTTGGGTATCTTATAGAGCTGTAGCCTACTAACTCTTAAATCCACAGGTGTAAGTGACTTTTAAACTATGACTAAGTGTGTCGCTGAGATCCAAGCAGTTAAAAGAGTAATGGCAGAATAGAGGTCCCATCATCACCAGTGGCTGCTGCGGGGGTAAGCGCTACACACAAAATATGGCAAATTTCCTTGGAGCTGTGTGAATGTTTGTCACATTCTTTCAGCAAACTTTAAATAAGTAGACCCCATTAGTGTTTGAGTCTGAAGCCTGCTATTATTTTCTAAGGGACTTATTCATAGTGGAGAGCAGATGTTGCTTTTTGCTGGACACTAATCTTTCCTCCATACCATGCATGTAATTTTTGAGCTATTCTATTGCCATCCTTATGGAGCCTGTGGTGTCCCACTTCTTAAAGACACCATGTAACTAAATACAAAATAATTAAAAGCAAACCCCCCCCCCCCCCGTATGCACAAATGCACACATACACTATGTTGCCAAATGTATTGGTCGGCCTGCCTTTACACGTACATGAACTTTAATGGCTTTCCAGTCTTAGTCCATAGGGCTCAATATTGAGTTGGCCCCGCCCTTTACAGCTATAACAGCTTCAACTCTTCTGGGAAGGCTGTCCACAAGGTTTAGGAGGGTGTCTATGGGAAGGTTTGACCATTCTTCCAGAAGAGCATTTGTGAGGTTACACAATTGTCGACTTCTGTGCACTGTGCGCTTCAACATGTGCTGTCCCCGCTTTGTCATTTTACGTGGCCTACCACTTTGTGGCTGAGTTGCTGTTGTACCCAGTTGCTTCCACTTTGTTATAACACCACTGACAGTTGACCGTGGAATATTTAGTAGCAAGGAAATTTCACAAATGGACTTATTGCACAGGTGGCAACCTATTACGGTGCCACGCTTGAATGCACTGAGCTCTTGAGAGTGACCCATTCTTTCACAAATGTTTGTAGAAGCAGTCTGCATGCCTAGGTGCTTGAGTTTATATATTTGGAACACCTGAATCCAATGATTTGGAGGGGTGTCCCAATACTTTTGGCAATATAGTGTACATGAACTGGACCATTTTCAATGTTTGCGTATCCCACTCTGTTCAACAGAAGCCTATAACTGTGCTGCTTCTCCTTTCACTGTCCAATGACAGGTCAGGAGTGGTCCAGGAAACCAGGGATTAGAGGAATTGGGCTGAGCCATGTTGGCCATCAGACTGGGAACATCTAGTATTGTGGGGAAATCTCTGGACTAAAGGTGAATAATGCTGCAAAAGCTGGTTACATTTTTCATCTATTATTTTGTTTTTGGCAGGAGTTCATCTTTAAGTCTCATGCTCTGATGACAACTGTATAATTGTGGATTGCCCTTAATTTCCTGCCTTGTTGACGACAGTCACCAGGACAAATAAAGAGAGCAAATCTCTCTGGCAAGGACATAGACAGCAATAAAAACTCGATAGAGGGTCTAACCCCTCAACACATCTAAATATGAAAAAAAAATATTTTTCCCTTAAACATTAATTTTTCCAAAGAATGGGTTAATTTTAACCAATCAAAACTATTGGTCACATTGCAAAATCTAACTTATGGACTACCTTCTGATAAAACAATGTCAGTCTGCCATAGCAGAATGCTAAAGTAAAGTTGTCATCAGCTATGAAACTACCATCTGCCATGAAATATAATAGAAATAACTTCTTTTGCTTTCTCAAATTCTATTCTTGCCAGAAAAAAAACATGAACATGTTAATTAAATTTGCATACAAAATGAAGTCTTTTGAAAAGATCATCTTTCATTTGCTTAGTATTTATCTTATTTTAATTAAAACAGTTTTAATAATAATGGTAAAATTAAGATCATTAGTAAAATACTAAACGAATTGTAGGCAGTTTCATTTATTTCAAAGAAATAACTGTTTTATTCAGAACATTTTCTCGTCTCTGTTTGCATCGATAGTTTTGTTTCCTCACCATGCAGAGCATGTAGTTCAAGGGGCCACTTATTAAACACACATCTTGGGAGAATAGACATATTATTAGATCTCAATTAACAAACGAAAATATTTTTAATGGGAAAATAAAAAGATAATATTTGTAAAAAGTCAGAAGGAGACAGCCAGAAGCAGTAAGGTGATAAATTCCCCCTTGCTGTAACAATGTAACCGTTCTCAGCTATACATGAATCAGTCAAGACTTTCATAGATGTTCACAAGCATTAATGTGAACCGGTACCAGACATCTTCTGATGCTAGTAGTACAACTAATAGAAATAGGTACCGTATTTTCCGGCGTATAAGACGACTGGGCGTATAAGACGACCCCCCTACTTTTCCTGTTAAAATATAGGGTTTGGGCTATACTCGCCGTATAAGACTACCCCCCTCTTCCAACCAATCACGGCAAGCAATGTACCAGTATTTTCTGTGCACACTGTGCACACTGCATACAAAGCCTGCTTGGATTGGGTGGGTCAGCTCTCCCTGCCTGCCCAGCCCTGCCTGTCTCCAAGATACCATAAATTGCACAGAACTGCCACAGACATTATAATATTAATAATTACCGTATCTCATAGCAGTTAAGGGGACAAGGTCGGATGCAGCAGTACCATACCGGTACTTCCGAGCTGACACTTCTGCACATGTCTAGGGCAGCAGTAGACGATCACTGATCACCATTCCTCTCAGAACTGCATGAGACGTCGGATGCAGCCGTTCAGTGCTCGATTGATCGTGACTGAAACTGTGACATGCGCAGAATCACTGTGTATCCCTTCTCTGCATATCACAGTTTCAGTCAAGCTCAATCGAGCACTGCCGCATCCGACGTCTCATGCAGTTCTGCGAGCTACGGTGATCCGCGATCGTCTACTGCTGCCGAAGACATGCGCAGTAGCGTCAACCCGGAAGTACGGTAAGGTTTCAGCACAGCACCCGGCGTATAAGACGACCCCCGACTTTGTAGACGATTTCCAGGGGTTAAAATGTCGTCTTATACGCCGGAAAATACGGTACTAATTTTTTTTCTAATGATTAGACGTTATGGAAAATGTGGTTGTACAATGACCATTAAATGGGCCTCACAAGGTGATCATGAAGCAATGCATAAAAGGACATTTTATTGAGTTGCAAGCTGTGTTCAGGGGAACAGCAGAAAAGGCCGTTAACTAGGAATAAGCCACCTATAGTATTGCTGAACATATGGTTTAATAACCTTTTTACAATTTCAAAATCTGCTGTATCCAAGTGTTGTCCCACTCCTAGCCCGTGACTGGAAAGTGAACCTTCTCCTATTAGCATGTTTCTTGTTGGCAAATGAGCACCGCAGCACAACTGACTGCCTTCTTACAACCCTAGTTTTCTGTACAGTAGACTGGAACAGACTGATACCAGATCAAATTTGGGTTCTTATACTGCTTGTATTAAAAAAATAAATTTAGGAATCTATTATTTAATATAGAACTTTATAATTTTGGGTCTTTTATATATGTACGCCTTGACAGGAAAGGGTCGAACACAATCCTTAAAAGAGAAGTTCCGGATTTAAAAAAAAACAAACATACTGTACATACTCAGGTGGATGAAGCATTGGTCTGATGCAGCATCTGTCCCCTGCCACCTCTATGACCGAGAACTGAGCATTCAAAGACTGTTGATCACTCCATTCTTGGTCTTCAGTGAGCAGAGAGCCAGTGTCAGTCACTGACTTTCTGCCCTACCCCCTGAGTGAGCTTTGTGTAGGATATATATATATATATAAATATATATATATACAGTGTGTGTATATATACAGTGGGGATCGAACGTTTGGGCACCCCAGCTAAAAAATTTTATTAATGTGCATAAAGAAGCCAAGGAAAGATGGAAAAATCTCCAAAAGGCATCAAATTACAGATTAGACATTCTTATATTATGTCAACAAAAGTTAGATTTTATTTCCATCATTTACACTTTCAAAATAACAGAAAACAAAAAAATGGCGTCTGCAAAAGTTTGGGCACCCTGCAGAATTTATAGCATGCACTGCCCCCTTTGCAAAGCTGAGACCTGCCAGTGTCATGGATTGTTCTCAATCATCCTCTGGGAAGACCAGGTTATGTCAATCTCAAAGGTTTTAAATGCCCAGACTCATCTGACCTTGCCCCAACAATCAGCACCATGGGTTCTTCTAAGCAGTTGTCTAGAAAACCGAAACTGAAAATAGTTGATGCTCACAAAGCTGGAGAATGCTATAAGAAGATAGCAAAGCGTTTTCAGATGTCAATATCCTCTGTTCAGAATGTAATTAAGAAATGGCAGTCATCAGGAACAGTGGAAGTTAAAGCAAGATCTGGAAGACCAAGAAAAATATCAGACAGAACAGCTCCCAGGATTGTGAGAAAAACAATTCAAAACCCACGTTTGACTGCACGATCCCTCCAGAAAGATCTGGCAGACACTGGAGTTGTGGTACACTATTCCACTATAAAGAGATACTTGTACAAATATGGTCTTCATGGAAGAGTCATCAGAAGAAAACCTCTTCTACGTCCTCACCACAAAAATCATCGTTTGAACTTTGCAAATGAACATATAGACAAGCCTGATGCATTTTGGAAACAAGTTCAGTGGACCGATGAGGTTAAAATTGAACTTTTTGGCCGGAATGAGCAAAGGTACGTTTGGAGAAGAAGGGGCACAGAATTTAATGAAAAGAACCTCTGTCCACTGTTAAGCATGGGGTTGGATCAATCATGCTTTGGGGTTGTGTTGCAGCCAGTGGCACAGGGAACATCTCACGAGTAGAAGGAAAAATGGATTCAATAAAATTTTAGCAAATTTTGGATGGTAACTTGATGCCATCTGTGAAAAAGCTGAAGTTAAAGAGAGGATGGCTTCTACAAATGGATAATGATCCTAAACACACCTCAAAATCCACGGGGGATTACATCAAGAGGCGTAAACTGAAGGTTTTGCCATGGCCTTCACAATCTCCTGACCTCAACATAATTGAAAATCTATGGATAGACCTTAAAAGAGCAGTGCGTGACAGACAGCCCAGAAATCTCAAAGAACTGGAAGACTTTTGTAAGGAAGAATGGGCAAAGATACCTCAAACAAGAATTGAAAGACTCTTGGCTGGCTACAAAAAGCGTTTACAAGCTGTGATACTTGCCAAAGGGGGCAGTACAAGATATTAACTCTGCAGGGTGCCCAAACCTTTGCAGACGCCATTTTTTTGTTTTCTGTTATTTTGAAAGTGTAAATGATGGAAATAAAATCTAACTTTTGTTGACATATTATAAGAATGTCTAATCTGTAATTTGATGCCTTTTGGAGATTTTTCCATCTGTCCTTGGCTTCTTTATGCACATTAATACACATTTTTAGCTGGGGTGCCCAAACTTTCGATCCCCACTGTGTATATATATATATATATATATATATATATATATATATAGGATACTCCAAGTGATGAGCTGGCTCCGATGCTTACTTTTTAAGGTTCAGGATCCAACTGAACTTTTTCAAGGTCTGAATTGTCTACATCACATTGTCAACTGCTCCCCCAACAAGAGGTCATCCAGATATTCTGCAATGGTGATCCCCTTGGAGTGTAGCAAGACTGGTACAGGGGCTAAAACATTGGTGAACACAGTACAGAGGATAGATCAAACAGTAGGGCCACACAATGGATGTGCTGGAGACCCACAGATAATTGGTGCTGATGTGCTGGATAAATAGAAACATGCATGTATGCTTCCTTGATGTCCACAGATTCCAGAAAGCCTCACTGATTGAGGTAGGCTATTATAAACTTGGTGAATTCAATGCAGAATTTTTGGATCCCAATGGTGATATTTAGGGCCCTGATCCAAAAAGAGTTGATTTCCCCTCTTGTTTTGAGGCTGTGAGAATACCTGAAACCTTTCTACCACAGGAAGGAGTTGATAACCCCGTGATCCAGGTGACTTTCAAGGGCTGTATTGAATCTGTTCTGTGAAACTGAAAGATTGGAAAACATAAAGTTGGGAGAGGCATAAAGCGGAACTCTAGCTTGTAGCTCCTGTAATCCACCTTTCATACCCAAGCATCTGGGATGCTAACTGTCCAGGTGATGATGCTGACTATTCAGGTGATCACACAGGCTAACAGATGTACACATCTTCATGCCAAAGAAAACTTGTCAGCTGTCTTGGAAGATTTGGAAGCCCAACTGAGGTACCTGGGTACACCAAACTTTTGAAGGGGAGGGAACTTTCCCTGCATGAGGTCTAGGTTTCTGTTGAGGCAAGTGTGTACTCTTACCTCCATTGACATCCTTAATGAGCCTGTTCAGCGCACCTACAAAGAGATGCTGTCTCTTGAACGTCATCTGTAGCAACTGCTTCCTGCATTCCTGCTTCACAGCCCAATATTTAGGCCAAATAGTTCTCTGCATGTTCACTGACAGGAAACTCATATGGGATATAATATGGGTAATATCCACTAACCCGTCCATGTGCCAGCCTAGGGACACTGAAATTACGAGGGGCATTCAAGTCAAATCGGGACTTGTGAGTTTATATAATAAAAGAACAAGTTTCAAGGAGTGGAAACTGCATTTACTTTTTGTCTTACTCCCCTGTTACATTTATACACTCATCCCAGCATTTAACTAATGCCTGGAAAGCTTCAGCATAGAAAGATTTATCAGTGCGTCTGAACCATGCTAGGACAGCTTGCTTCACTTCATCATCCGTGCTGAAATACTGACCTCCGAGAGAACTCTTTTAGGGGTCCAAACAGGTGAAAATCACTCAAAGCAAGGTCCAGGCTGTAAGGGGCATGTGGCAATACCTCCCAGCCAAGTCGCTGTAATGTGCACGTAGTGCTGTGAGCAGTATGAGCTCATGCAGTGTCCTGGAGAAACAGGACACCCTTAGTGATCAAACCAGACAGTTTTTTTTTTTCCGCTGATGCGTATGCACGTCATTCAGAACATGGCAGTAATATTAACTGTTGACAGTGGCACCACAGAGTAGAAAATCCACTTTACCTGCAGACGCAATTGTTCAAAATGTTTTTGGTGGTGGTGAGTCTTCATGCTTCCACTTCTTTTCGACTACTGGGATTGTCACTGGCGGATGTACTGCCATGTTTGAATTTACACCATTCAAATGTCGCTGAGCGTCTCACTTTGTACTGTGTTTGAAGTCTTCTGTAGATACCTGTGGGTTTTACGCCTTCGTTCACAAGAAACTTCATCGCCACACTCACTAACACTGCTGTCTGCCATCTTGATTAATGGTCTCTGGCCTGGCCTGTGACATGTGTTGCCTATCAAAAATAGGAGATACTTGCCACTTACTACTGTGTGTAGTACCACCGCGCTACAATCTCTTTTTAGAACTGTAAAATTAAAAGTCCCAGTTTGACTTGAACGCCCCTCGTAGTGCTAAATGCTACACGACATAGGATCCATTTGGGGGGGAACAGGGTTTCCTCAATTAGCACTTGTCCATTCCCCTAATATTTAATAGGTTAGCATCACAGTCAGGCATACAGATTAAACAAAGTTTTGGAAAGAATTCCCAGCTTTTGTGGATAATCCTTAAAGTGATACTAAACAGTCATTTTTTTTTTCTTTGTAAAATAAATATGTCTATACTTACCTGCTCCTCCTCTTCCTGGGTCCCCCACAGGCTCTCCTGGCTCCTCCTTTCTTTCGGGTGCCCCCATAGCAAGCAGCTAGCTATGGGTGCACCCTACTGTTCCATGTGTCCATTCACACACAGAGCCATGGCTTGGCCCCATCCCCCCCTCTCCCTCATTGGCTGACTGGCTGTGATTGACAGCAGTGGGAGTCAATAGCTCCTGCTTGCTGTCTCTGCTAATGAGGAGACAGAGACCCGGGACAGCCGAGGCTGTTGTGCACATCGATGGATTGTGATGGGGCTTAGGTAAGTATTGAGGGGGCTGGGGGCACTGCTGCACACAGGTTCTTTTACCTTCATGCATAGAATGCATGAAGGTAAAAAAAACTTGAGCCTTTACAACCACTTTAAAAACAGTCCTCCAATACTTCAAAATACTCTGTATATGGACATAATGGGGTTTATTTACTAAAGCTGGAGAGTCCAAAATCAGACTCCCTTCTGCATAGAAACCAATCAGCTTCTAACCTCAGCTTGTTCAATGAAGCTTTGGCAATGAAACCTGGAAGCTGATTGGTTTCTATGCAGAAGGGAGTCTGATTTTGGACTCTCCAGCTTTAGTAAATAAACTCCAATATGTTAGACAACTACTGATGATTTCTATTCAATGGCATACTTTTTATACTTTCTAGTACACTGCTATACCTTGTATATGAGTAACCCATTCACATGTCTGAATTATATGTCTTCTACTTTCTTTCTCACTTTGTGTATCCTTAATTTTGAACATATAAAAAAAAATAAAGTATAAGAAAAAAAAAACATGTACATCCTCCACAGGGATTGTCAGTGCTTTGTTAAGATGGGTTACTGCTGGATCTACAGTATGAATGGCCCCTAACCTAATAAAAGACTACTACTCAAGTGGGTATTATCCTGCCTAAAGTTTAGGACATGAACAACTTTTTAGGAGTCTCCCAGTCACCATAAAGGATGCCTGGGACTAGCAGCTACACCGCCTTGTTAGTTTTAGAGACTCTAAGGGATCCCAGCCAGATAGAACAACTAGCAAAAGCTGCAGGCTGAACATAAAGTTTCAAGGTAATGTCCACCAAGTAAGTAAAAGTAGAAATGGTCTCTCTAAGCCTGGGAATAATGGCAGTGGCATGTGATTCTTTAGGGGCAACATCATCCATTAAGAATTTCCAAGACTCAGCCTCAGACAGAACCTCTGCTACAATAATGCTATTCCAAGCATTAACTACATACTATAGAGAAGAGACATCTATCTTCCTATGACACTAGCAAAAAGCTGAGGCATGTTGGGAGTGGGAGGGGTTATAAGGAGCTGGTCATTATTTTTTTTTTTTTGTTTGCTGGTAATCAAATACTCCTTTAGGTTATACTGCCACCTATTTGTCTTTGAATCCTGTGTCCCTCAATACATGAGAAATAAATTAAGGTTATAGCTCTGGGGTTTTCTGTCAGGGTAAGTAAGAGTTTCAGGGGTTGTACAGTATATTAAAAGGGGCTAATGCGTTAAGGTGAAAGTTTAGAGCTTAGTATGTTAAGGATTGACAGCTGGAGAGATCCGTTTAAAAAGGGTGCCTTAATGCAGGGACAGTTTTTGCTGATGTATAGAAAATATAAGTGATACTTCACACATTTTTTCAGGTACAATCTAAGGTCCCTAACTTACATTCATAAGTACACATACTAGGGCCAATTTAGACAGGAGCCAATTAACCTACCAGCATGTCTATGGAGTGTGGGAGAAAACCCGCACAGGCACACCATGCAAATTCCAGGCAGGTGGTGCCATGGTTGTGATTTGAACGACCCTAGTAATGCCAGGCAGGAGTGCTAACCATTTAGCCACTGTGCTACATGTAGTGATTGCCTTGCAGGCTCAACAGCACTCAAATAGCACTTGCCTTTTCTACACTCATGCCAAATGCACACATTACCTCCCTGTTTAAACCTAATATTCACAATGTTTGCCTTCATATAAAGAAAAGTATATAGCTATAGATATATTTGAAGACATGCATCACCTAAAAAAGAACTGCCTAGGCAACGGGATGTCGGTTCTCCTTATCCACATCATACAGCATCACACAACATTAAACAGTAATTGGGAAAACAGTAATTACTGTCTGTGTAATTAAAGTTACCACATCCCATCCCTACAACCAAATTAGTGGTCCCTGGTAACTGCATTTGTAAACTACTGTTCATCATAAAGTCAAATGATGTACTGTATATCATATCAGAGGAGATTTAAGAGCCTTCCATAAGATCTATATGTTATAGGTCTGTCTACCTGTATTGTATTTGCATTATATGGACCTCGATTTTCAGTCCTTCAGTTTTTTTCTTGTCCTTTATTGGAAATCCCCTATTTTGGATAATAAGAATACTAAGGGATTGAGATGAAGTTGTGCTGAATATTTTATTAATTGTTAAGTGATATCTTTCTAGATCAGGGATTCTCAACTAGGGTTCCTCCAAAGGTTGCTAGGGGTTCTTTGAGCAATGGGCAATTTTTGTTTTACAGATAGGTTCCCATTGATATTTTTAGCTATCTGTAATGGGGTAATTCTTCCCAATGACAAACTGTGAGGAGCTTTCTTCCCACTGACCATCACACAAATGTATCGTGAGTTGTATACTGTATATAGAGATCGGAAAGTTATTTCTAAGGGTTCCTCTGTGTTGAAAAGGTTGAGAGAGGCTGTTCTAGATGGACCTGTCCATTGCTACAATTCACTGCTAAGTCATAGGGAGCAGCCAAGTTAGTGAAATGGGCTTATTGGAGAACCTGGATCTTTAATTTAATGCAAGGCAAATGGCTAAATAACCAAATAAAATGCTTCTGGGTGCATTTTCAATGCATTTTAAAGGATTTGTAATTCAATTTAGCCAGGCTTGGGGTCCAGGCACCGCTACAGGACTAAGTCCTGAACTTCTCTTTAGCCTACACTCAAGATTACATGACTTCATCTCTACATTAAAAAGAATGTTGCAAAGCAGGACCTGAAAAAAAAAATCTTATTTTCATCATCCCCCCTTCTTGCTCCTCCAATCTTCACTCTGTTCAAGAGCTATGGTTGTCTGAGGATTCTTTACATGTGACACTTCTGGGAGTGTAAGATACCCATATTCCCCAATGCACACTTTACTTCCTTCTGTTGGTCCCTACATTAGTATTGTGTAATGTAGGCATATGACACACCTGGAAATGATGTGAAGAGGCCATTGATCTGCAAGAGATTGAAGATCAGAGGAACATGCTAAGGGACAGGTGAATGTAGACCCTTTTTTGCTTTTTGACCTTTTTCACCTGGTGACAAAATCACTTTGAGGAATACAGAGTGCTCCAGGACTAAACCCAGAGACGCTTGGCAGCGGCACCATATTTTTGGTGTAATGCCTGTTTGTCTCCCTTTGTGAGTATAATCAATGAAAAATAATCAATGAATCTGTGATACTGTGTTTTGGTTTTTTTTAGTTATACTGGCATGGTGATTTTGTTGGTGGTCTACTGGAGCTTTTCCGAACTTGCTGGAGCCAATATATCAGACCAGCTAGTGGATTCTTGATGTGAAATTGCCCCCAGATCATTGCCACTTGCCTTCTGGATTTCCTTATGCCTCATCAACCTCCTAGAACTTAGATGTCTGATTTATTATTTATTATTAAGGAGTGCCTCTATAGATTTTCCTGGTGGAACTTATCACAGGGTTTGTTAAATAAGTTGATAAACTTTGGACTTTTCATTTTTATTCTTAAAGGGATTTTATAGGCAATTAAAAAAAAAAAACAAACATGTCAAACATGGCCCTGAGCTGCTGCTCTCTATGTCCATTCGCACACAGAGCCGCAACTTGACCCTCCCCCTCTCTTTCCCCATTGGCTCACTGGCTGTTAAAATCATTGAGTCTTTACAATCACTTGAATCCTATCTTTTATTTTTGTGTATAAATTGCACATTGCACTTTAGCATTATTTTGCATTACTATCTGTTGCGCTATATGAGCACATTAATCTATATGAATTTTAGTGATGCATTAGGCAAATACTGTATGGATTTTTGCATTGAAAGAGACATAACACGTTGCACTTAGGACTTTCTCAGTTTGGAAGTTGCAACCAATTGATGTATTTATCATATGTTTTTTGATTTATTGATGTATTTTTGATATCTATGCCCTTTATCACTTAAAGAGACAATGCACTCACTTCCAGAATATTAGAGAGCTGCTTGTGTATTCACGTGCATTACTGGAACACACACAAGCAGTACTTTAAGTCCACAAAAAAGTCCAGCACTCCACTTTCCTACCACAGAGTAAGAGGTTTTTTTGTAGGTGTCCTGGTGGGGATATTTTCCCAAATTATTTTCCTGGAAATTATACAATATCTCCGGGAGCATGTTCACACCATATCTGTTGAGCTGTGTTTTTTTGCACACCATCACACATGAATGGACAATTGTTTTCCAAAAATGTCCAGAGGACAAATGTCCTCTGTTTGGGCGATATATGTGTGGTGATGTGCAGAAAAGCTAAGCTCATATTGATATGGTGTGACGAAGCCCTTGGACAGTTTTGGCCTAACTGGAAGATTTGCCATTCCTTAATGTATGGATGAAGACTACATTTTTTTGAATTTCCCTCACTTCCTGACCCTGTGAGAATGGTCACCAAGACAAACAGAGGGCGAGTCTCCCCAGTGGGGACGTAGACAGCCACTTTCTCTGCTTTATCAAAAGAAAAAGAGAATGTTTTGGATTTATTTTACTACAATGCATGTGCTACAAAAGGGTCCACTACATGTCTATAGGAAGAGTAAAGTTGGGTAAACACTAGCAGAATTGTGAAAGAAAACGTATGCCAAAATTCTTAGGAAAATTAGTACGAAAATTCCCAGAATATTTGAATGCTCTTCTAAAGTAGTTCAAGATTTAATTTGCTTTTAACAATTGATTTTGGAACTAATGGACTTTACCAAATGAAAACCAAATACACTGTTTCTCATCATGGCAGCCGAAAATGAACTTTGATTTGAGCTTGCCAATAATTAGAAAAACGAACGCTCTTACAACATTGTTACGAAAAATGTTGAACCAAATCCTACTAGTGTATACCTAGCTTTAGATCTGCAAGAGCCCAGTTACAATTTATGCCGCATTCAGGCAGACCAATGGATTGCCAACGCACAGCATTGCAGTGAAAAAGAGGGATGCTGTATGTTTTCTGACATACTGTATGTGTTTTAGTGTGATACAGTGAGCTACCCATTGCTGCATTTGTGTGTTGGGGTGCCATTCATATTGAAAAGCAACGCAGTCTTCCACAACACATAAAACTCAATGGGCTCTTCAATTATGAAATAAAGTGTTTCCCTCTAAACACTTACCTATTTTGTTGGTTTTTCCTGAATAGCTGTCTCGTAATCTTTCTCACTTGCTTAAAGTGGGGCAGTCTTGTGCATTCCTGGAGCAGTTGGGACTTGGCATCATAGGAGGCTCAAATGTTGTTTGAGCATGGCACAATATTTAAATGAAGAATATCTCATTAACATCCCGTTTTATCCCCTCCAGATCTAATTGCTGTAGCATATTTATGACTGTGCCCTCGGCTGGTGAGAAGGCCCCCCAAGGAATTAAATTAGCTTTTTCTTGCGGCATGACCCTTGATATTATTGAAGATTCCAGGGAAGGTCTAATTAAGTCTAATTTTACTGGAAAGCGATTTCATTTGTAATATTTCTGGAAGTTGCGATGGTGGGTGCTAAAAATTGCATTTTGTTCTTTAAACAAACTGCAATTACAAAACGTTTTATGTTATACCTCAGCCCACTCATACTGCATTAAATTATACCTTTGTAGGTGGGAGAACTCACATTTTTTTCTTTCTAAACATTATTAATCCGAACTCACAAATATTAATTTTATTCTTTTGATATTTTTATGTTGGAAATTAAAGGTGACTCTGTAGGTAGAACCTGCAGGATTCAATAAAGCGAGCTAATTCTTAAATCAGACCTGTAGTTGAATGGTAACATAAAGCTGTGAATAGGAATCCTACTGAGATGGATAAATTTAGAGTAATAGGCTGCAATTCTTTTTGGGAACTCAGATTTTCGGTAGAACTTGCTTAATGTATGGAGACCTGGGCCTAGGTCATGTTACCTCTGTTGGAAAGATGAGTCAGAGCCAAGTCTGGTTGATTGTTGCATCCAGACACAGATCACATCTCCATTTGCCTAGGTCTCAGATGTGGCTAGCCCTGAAAAGAGCAGCATTTTCTCCAGAAAGGGTATTTTATTTTAGCACCTCTTTCTTTTACTCTTTTATTTATCTATCCCAGTGAGACTGGTATCATGGCTTCATGGTAATATCTTAATATGTTTTCCCTTTGAGGGCTAATACCCAGATCCAGCCAAAAGGTTTAATTTGGCTTTGAACAAAGGGTGGGAGCATTTTAAAGCCATCTGTGTATCTACTGTGATAATATATCTTTACTTTGGAAATATGTCAACGGGAAAGCACACAAACGTCAAGGAGCAGATAAATCCTGATTGGTTGATGTAAGTTACAGCACTTAGTGATATCAAACTCTATTTTTTTTTTCTAAATCCAGCAGCTGAATTTAACACTTACATTGTGTTCTGCCTCTGGATGCTCTAAAGTTTGTTTTCCCTGCACTTTCACCCCTTCCCAATTGCTGGCCTTGGATTTCTGGCATCCAGGGTGGCTCCTCAGCTTGCAGGGTCCTATAGAGCAGGCTTTTTCAACCACTCTGGGGTGCCTTTAGGTTTCCTCAGTGGTGCCTTGGCAAAAATTCCAAAAAATTGGTGAAAAATTGTTTACAAGCCAGTGGGTGGATCAAGCCTGCTTTTTCATTG
This sequence comes from Staurois parvus, assembly GCF_062004578.1. Taxonomy (NCBI): domain Eukaryota; kingdom Metazoa; phylum Chordata; class Amphibia; order Anura; family Ranidae; genus Staurois; species Staurois parvus. The sequence goes on from NW_028318143.1 coordinate 442,423, forward strand.
GTTGATAAGGCCTCCTTGTTTGCCCCTCCCCTACCCCTTTCCATCAGCACTGGGGTCACATTAGCTGAGTGAGAGAGAGAAACTGACGGAGAAGAGAAATACTGGAATTCTAGTCTATATCAATGGAAGAATAAATCATCTCTAATGTTGGATATGTTATGTGGGTGGATGCTGCCGCATTATGTAAAACTATAAGTTTATTTTTTTACATTTTAGAGTAGGGTGACTTGAGATTGTGCAGAAATTTTAAAGGGTGCAACATCCAAAAAATGGTTGATAAACACTGCTATAGAGCAACCCTGTGGTGTGTGCTCCTAGGAAAGGAATACAGCTGATGTGAGTGTGCTGCCTGCTTCGACATGCACTGTTCAGGAAAGTGGAGCAAAGGAAGCAGGAGGCTGCAGCTGTAAGTGAATTCACCTGTAAAGTATTTTAATATTGTCCTTTTTTTATTATTTTTATATTGTTCTGAGCTTTAGAACTATGTTAAGGGATAACACTTTTTATAGCAAGACTGAAAAGTTACATTTTTGGGGAGTATAAAAATAATTTTAGGATGCAGCTGTTACCACAGCCAGACTTTAAACTTTTCAGATCTTGTAGATCCCACATGGGGTCTTTTCTAGCTGTTTCACACCATGACCCTCATTACACTATGCACTTCCAGACCATAACCCTCAACAGACTACACTCCTCCGGGCCATGACTCTCATAACATTACGCACCTCCACACCATGACCCTCATTACACTACACTCATCCACACCATGACCCTCATTACACTACACTCATCCACACCATGACCCTCATTACACTACACTCATCCACACCGTGACCCTCATTACAATACACTCATCCACACCATGACCCTCATTACACTACACTCATCCACACCATGACCCTCATTACACTACACTCATCCACGCCATGACCCTCATTACACTACACTCATCCACACCATGACCCTCATTACACTACACTCATCCACACCATGACCCTCATTACACTACACTCATCCACACCATGACCCTCATTACACTACACTCATCCACACCATGACCCTCATTACACTACACTCATCCACGCCATGACCCTCATTACACTACACTCATCCACACCATGACCCTCTTTACACTATGCTCCTCCACACTTTGAATCTCATTATGTTTCATGCCTCCATACCATGATTACACTATGCTCCTTCACGTCATGACCCTCATTACACTATACTCCTCCAGACCATGATTCTCTTTACAATACACTGCTCCAGACCATGACTCTTATTACACTATTCTCCTCCACACCATGACCTTCATTACACTGTGCTTCTACAGACCATGACCCTCATTACATGACACTCCTTCACATCATGACCCTCTTTACACTACACTCTTCCAAACCATGACTCTCATTACACTACCCTCCTCCACACTGTGACTCTCATTACACTACACTCCTCCATACCATGATTCTCCTTACATTATGCTCCTCCACACCGTGACCTTCATTACACTGTGCTTTTCCAGACCATGACCCTCATTACACTACACTCCTTCACATCATGACTGTCATTACACTATGCTCCCCCAAACCATGACTCTCATTACACTACACTCGTCCAGACCATGACCCTCAATAAACTATGCTACTCCACACCATTACCCCATTATACTTCATTCCCCTGCCCTAATTACATCATGTTCCTTCAAGTCATGACCCTCATTACACTACACTTTTTCACACTATGGCGCTCTTTAGACTACACTCCTCCACACCATGACTCTCATTACACTACACTCCTCCACATCATGACCCTCAATACATTACACTCCTCCACATCATCACCCTCAATACACTACACTCCTCCAGACCATGACTCTCATTACACTACGCTCCTTCACATGACTCTCATTACATTACACTCCTCCAGACCATGACTTTCATTACACTATGCTCCTCCACACCATGACCCCCATTATACTTTTTTACTCTGCACAATGCAATTTGCTTCTCCACACCATGGCCCTAATCCACTACGCTTCTCCACACCATGACTCTCATTACACTATGCTCCTTCAAACCACGACCCTCATTACACTACACTCAACCACACCATGGCCCTAATTACACTATGTCATGACCCTCATTGAACAACGCTTTTTCACACTCAGACTCTTATTACACTACACTCCTCCAGACCATGATTCTCATTACAATACACTCCTCCAGACCAGGGGTGGACTGACCATTTGGAAACTCCGGCACTGCCCGAGGGCCCGGGGTCAGTAGGGGGCCCCATGAGATGCCCCTGGTACCTTTTTCATAGGCTTTTTTGAGTTTGGGCAAGGACACAGGGGCCCCATGATCCCCTATTGCCCGGGGGGCCCCATGAGTTGTCAGTCCGCCCGTACTCCAGACCATGACCCTCATTACACTACGCTCCTCCAAACCATGACTCTCATTACACTTCACTCCTCCAGCCCATGACCCTCATTACACTATGCTACTCCCTACCATGACCCCCATTATACTTTGTTCCTCTGCACAGTGACCATCAATACAATTTGCTCCTCCATATGATGACCCTAATTACACTACGCTTCTCTACCCCCTGACCCTCATTATCCTATGCTCCTCCAGACCATGACCATCATTAAACTATGCTCCTCCAGACCATGATCCTCATTGCACTACAAACCTCCACACCATGACCCTGATTACACTACATTCCTCCAGGCCATGACCCTTATTATGCTTCACTCCTGCATACCATGACCCTAGTTACACTATGCTCCTCCAGACCATGTCCCCCCAGTATACTTCATTCCTCCGCACCATGACCCTCAATACATTTTGCTCCTCCACACCAGTCAACTTACATAGGTTGCTCTCTCCTTCTCTTCTATGCAGAGAGTGGTCTAATATTTGATTATATGCTTTCTGAGCTGCTATCTGTAGCAGTGCACAGAAAGTATCCATAGCTATAGACTCCACTGACATTCTCAGATTTGCATTTTAAACCCTGCTGCTGCAATGGAGCTCAAGAATCTGGCTCAGTTGTCTGGCAGTCGTCTCTGGATCACAAAACCAGTTGCACAAAATTACCTTTGACAGAAAATGCACTTTCATATATGTATTAATTTTCAACTGTGTGTTTCACTTCCTTGAACCTAAAATAAACACACATATCAAGGTGACCTAAAATATTAGCCTGCCAACTAACTCACCAACTGCTATTTGTGAAAGGGAAAGTGTGTTGAATAAACTTCCATCAAATTGATTGATAAATAGCGTGTTTTAAAAGGCATATCTTCTATTTTATTACTGTTTCTCTGAAAAATATAAAATAAAAAAAAGTGAAAAAATAAAATAAAAAAAAAAGGCAATGCACTCCAGTGCTGCCTGCTCGTCGATAGCAATAATAGCACAAACAAGTATAACGCAGGCACCCCAAGGTTCATACATATAAAATATAATTGGGCTTACATTGTATCCTCAGGGAGACATTGAACACAGAGTGAAATAAATTATAGCCGGATTATTTAGGGAATATGATAAAACAGAAGCTCGTAAGTAAATATAAAAGCGGAACATCTCACACTGCCTGTAACCCCAAGCTACTAACACAGTATATTCAGGCTCCTATTTAAATAGATATCCATAGCTAATTACTGTCTCTCTTTCTATACATGCAGCGCAAGGCTCCCAAAGACTCCTAACGACCCATCCCGTGCAAAAAAAAAGCAGATATGATGATGTTTTACAGCATATAAGATTTTGCAGTTGAGTAACCAAGAGTACAAGGAATTGAGCTATATTTCATGTCGATAAAGTGTTTTTAGTAATTTTATAGCAATTCTCAAAACGTTGCTAAAACAAAACGATGTACTGTCTTTCTGTCCATTATTATATATGATGACACTAAAGAGCAGGATTATTAAAGCTGCAACTCCATGAAGGGCCAAATACACTATTTTGAAATGGTACTACGGGAAGTCAGCAAAAATACATTTTGATACCCCCATACACAGGGCTTTTTTTTAATCAGAGAATGGGTGCAGGTACTCCTTCCCTACCTCAAGTCACCCCTTGTATCTTCCCCCTACATACCTCCGAGCAGTGTTCCTTGTCCCCCGCTTCTAGTCTCCTCCCAGTACCCCCATTTTACAGAATACAGACCCAAGCAGGGGCGGAATGACAACTCATGGGGCCCCCGGGCAATAGGGGATCGTGAGGCCCCTGTGTGCTTGCCCAAACTCAAAAAAGCCTATGAAAAAGGTACCAGGGGCATCTCATGGGGCCCCCTACTGACCCCGGGCCCTTAGGCAGTGCCCGAGTTTCCAAATGGTCAGTCCGCCCCTGGACCCAAGTATCATTTTGTGGTGTTAAGTAATATGTATGTTATGTGTTAAGTAAAATAGATCCCCTGCAGCAAACTACAATAGATCCTCCTTGCAACAATAGACTCCCAGCAGCAACGATAGCTCTTCAGCAACAACAGACCATTCCTAGTAACAATAGATCCCCCCAGAAAAAAAATACCACCTCCAGCAACAATGGACCCTGTCAGTAACAAAAGAAATCACCCAGCAGCCAACATCACTAGACCCCCCCAGCAGCAAGCAACACTATACCTCCCTCAACAGTAGATTCTCCCAACAATATAAACCCCTCCATTAACAACAGATCCCCCACCAACAGCAATATACACCCTACCCACAGCAACAATAGACCTCCAGAAACAACTTCCTACGGCAACATTAGAGCTCCAAGCAATAACAGATTCCCCCAGCAACCATATGTGTTCCCCAGACCCTCCTCAGTAACAATAGAACCCCCAGCAACTATAGACTCCCTAGACACAAAAAAACACCCCAGCAACAATGAACCCCCACCAGCAACAGATCCCTCAGGAGACAGCATCATTACTTTCTCCAGCAGCCAGCAACAATAGACCTGCCTCAGCTGTAGATCCCCCCAAATGCATAAGACCCCCCAGGCAACAACAGATCCCCTACTTTCAGCAATAGATCTTCCCCAGCATTAAGAGACCCCCCAGTAACAATAGACACCCTCAGCAACAATAGACCCCCAAAAACAAAATACCACCCCCAGCAACAACTACCCCAGCCACCAACATCAGATCCCCAGCAGCCAGCAACAATAGACCTCCCTCAACAGTAAATTCCACCAACAACATAGGACCCCCAGCAACAATAGATTCCCCACCAGCAACAATAGAACCTCCCAGCAACAATAAATATCTCCAGCAAATTAGACCTCCCAGCAACAATAGATCTTTCCTAGCAATAACTTACCTTCCCCAGTAACAATGGATCTCCCCAGCAGCAGTAGACTCTCCAGCAACAAAATACCACCCCCAGCAACAATGGACCTTGCCAGCAACAACAGATTCCCCCAGCAGTCAGTATTATTGGAACCTTCAGCAGCTAGAAACAATAGACCTCCCTCCCCCTTGCACATTCGGATCTCTCCTCTAGACACAATGTTCATTATCAGCATTTTTACGTGCAGAATACCTCACTGGTTTCCAGTCCTGCTCCAACTTTCCTGGCTGGAGGACATACCACATCATCCAACACTTTCCACCATGACCTGCCTTTTTGATTAGTTGAATTTCAGTGGTTCAATCATGGAGGCTCAGCATACTGTAGTATGGGCAACTTACTTAGTGCAGGCTGCTGACAAACGCTCACTCCTCCAGACTTAAATCTGCGCTGTGATATTTTTAGGAATCTTTGTAAAGCACCCTGCCTACCACTCCCACCTGCCATGACTACCTGCATTGCATAGAGAAGCACAGAGACAAGTGATCTCATCATTGGGTCTAAAATAAGGTATGTAACGACAATGGAAAAAAAAATCATCAGCATGCTGAGCATGGGGGGGATCAGGGAAGCTGATCTCCAGGGGATGCATCCTTGTGTAGCAGTACCCCCCTTAGGGGTTGCTGAGTTTTGGGTCCCCCTATAGTCCTGCACGGCCAGGCAACACATATTTTATTCAGACCTTGCACACTGGAGACAGTAAACAGTCCTTTTTTTTTTTTTTTTTTTTTTTTTTATTATTATTAAGGGGTATTGAACTTGGATAGGGTTGAGTTGTGTATGGGATGCCCAAGGAAATGGAAACTTGAGGACAATTACTTAGCAACTATGTACAAGTCCACAGACAAAGATTCTCTTCTTGGAGAGCTCTCCAGCCCTCCTGGTGTACCACCTCAGACCCCAGATGAATTCTCCTCTTCTCCCAGCTGCCTGAGGGAATCGCTGAGCAAGGGGGCCCAGAAACTGCCACTTCCCAGATGAGAATAGTCGGGTTTCCCACCAAAATGCCATCTACCATTATCTGGCTCAGGGAGTGTAGGATTAATCGCTTAGTTCTCTCCTGCAAGCTTGTGGGTTGGTGGCTGCCTTTAGGCCTTATGCTGGGCTGGCTTCTTCACAGGCTGTCCTCTCTCATGGGTTGGTTGAGTCTGAGAGATCCTCCCTTCCAGCTTGTGCCTGCAAGTAGGCCCCTCTTCTGGGCCCCCTACCAGGCTCCTCACTCCAGCCTTCCCAATCCATCTGCCACCTGACACTGACCACATTCTGATCAGGCTCTTTCATACTTAAGAGCTGTTTTGATCTCTTGCCTGGGGATTGGTCATACCATTCCCACCAGCCATGACTACCTGCATTGCATAGAGAAGCACAAAGACAAGTGATGTCATCATTGGGTCTAAAATAAGGTATGTAACGACAATGGAAAAAAAAAATGATCAGCATGCTGAGCATGGGGGGGATCAGGGAAGCTGATCTCCAGGGGATGCATCCTTGTGTAGCACTACCCTCCTTGAGTATGCAGAACAGCTCCTCCTCACCACCACCCACTGCCTTCTAGAAACTTCTCAAGTTTCTAGAGCAGGAGGAGGTATCAGGAAATTGACTTGCAGAGCCATCAGCCCTGACCTAAAGTGAACCTGACTGACTCATCCCAGGCTGCTATCGAGCCTCTATCTAAAAAAAACCTATTTAGCTCCCCCTAGCTAACTAGAGGGGCGCTACACTTGACTTCCTGGGCTCACTAGCATTCAACCCAGAAGAGGATTAAAAAAATGAATAGAAGAGCTAGAGAGTATATCATGAGTTGACAGCTCTAGGATAGGAATTAGCTTGTATGAAGAGATTCTTATTCCTCCATGTATACTGTAATCATACTTTGGACAAATGCACTTCAATACACATGGTAATGGTTCTTGGGTTGGAGTTGAAAAAAAAATCATGGGGAAAAAAATAATGCTGAGGTTTATAAAAAGAAAATGTGTATTTCTACTGCAGAAGAAAAAGATTTCAGCTCTTTTGTAAAGTATACATTCACAACTACATTCTCCACATTTGAATGTCTCTAGAAGATTGCATGAACAGAGAACTGAATGGGGCTGATTAAACGGCACCCTTCCTGCTGCTTTCCTCTGAAACGGCATAGAAACAGTATAATAAAAAGTAGTTCCGTATATGACATCAGGTCTGTAGCCTGGATTTCGGAAAGTAGTCCATCACGTCATGTTCTCACCTACTAAATGTTGTGCCTGCACACACAGCTGAACGTTCCTTGCCAAACCTTACTATTTACTACCCTGCTCACTATACCTTGGCCTTGTGGCATAACCAGCTGCTCTGGCAGCACGTTCACTCAAAGCGGCATTAAACCCCAAACCAAAAATGTCATATATTGCAGCTTAACGATCATTAGATGTGGTGGCTGCATTTGTTTTCTGTTTTTTGGCTTTTTTCCTCCTCTGGTATCATCTGATGATCTGGTCAGGAACACACCTTCTGTATTAGAGTGCCCTCGCTCTGGATGAAGGCGCACAGGAGGCACCTTCGGACAGCAGCATTGTCAGTCTGGGGGGAGGGGAGTTTTTGATGTACTAGCAGATTTAAATACACTAACAAATAAGATGTTCACCAGTTGAAGAAAGCCTGCAAAATAAAACGAATGCAGACATCGCATCTTAGAATTGGTAAGCTGCAATATGATCAGTGTTTGCTTTTTTGCTGACTTTGCTGATTTTAATACTGCTTCAATAGCCCCAGTTTTACCCTATCCGGTGCCACTGTTCCTAAAGGATATCTCCACTTCTACTAAAACATTGTCATGACAAATATTATTTCCACAAAAGCAAGATTGCACTCAAATGTTATTAAAATAAATGTTTCTATTTCAATCTGTGAGCACATATTATTTTGTATAAGGGACATAAAAATTCCGAGATGCCTTCCTTGACACCTATGGTAGACAGCTTGTGCTATTAGCTCTCTGCTTTTGTTATCAATTGTTGTCTTATAAAACCCCAGGGAAGATATTGTTATTATGTTGGTCAACCCCTGCCTTCCTGTTCTTAGAGATTGGATATTTGATAAAATTAATGCAATGCAATTAAGCTGAACTCTAGCCAACAATATGGAGATACAGAGATAGAAATGAATAGGCTATTAAAAGATAAAAACAAAATCAGTTGCAATATTCACCTTCGATCCTGAGATTTCTGACATAGTACTGCCACTAGATGTCCTCAAAGTGATGGCAAGCCCCATTCATCCCACTTTCTCTGAGCCCAGGTCTTCCTGGACTCGCCCCTCACTAGAAAGTAAAAGGCAGGGGTGGACAAACTCCAGCCCTCCAACTACTGTGAAACTATAATTCCAATCATTCCTCTGGGAGTCATGCTTGTAACTGTCGGAATCTTGCAATGCCTCCTGGCAGTGGTGTATTTAGGTTTCGTGCTGCCCTAGGCGACACAAAAATCGATTCCCCCCATGGAGAGACCCTGACACCGACCAACACCCCGTCCCCCAGGAAGACAGCCTGACATTGACCAAAAACACCCCAGCCCTACCCGAGAGAGTCTTCCACTACCACTGCCCCCCATACACTGGCCAGTGGAGTGTTTAGATTTCATGCTGCCCTAGGCAACACAAAATCGGTTCCCCCCATGGAGAGACCCTGACACCTACCAACACCCTCCTCCCAGACGAAGAGAGCCTGACATTGACCAACACCCCACCCGAAAGAGCCTTCCACTACCACTGCCCCCCATACACTGGCCACCCCTCCACCCCAGCGAGAGAGAGAAGACACTAACCTTCACAGCTCCAGACGTCCCCGGGAACAAGAGTCAGGCTCTGCATACACCATCAAGCATCCCACCTGGTCCCCATGCTGTGTGTCCCTTCTTCCATCTGTTCTGCCAGGGGGCGGCGCTGTCCCCCTGAAAAATGCCGCCCTAGGCAAATGCCTTGTGGTAAATACGCCCCTGCCTACTGGGACTTGTAGATCTGCAACAGCTGAAGGGCTGATGTTTGCCCACTCTTGGTGAAAGGAAAAGCAGCATGTTGACAAGCTCATCTCTCTCACTCTGTTCTCTCCTGCTATCAGCATTGCTTCTTGTCAGCACATGAACTGATTAGCTCCTTTTTCTGCTTCTTCCTTTTCCACCCCAGCCCTGCTGTAAAAAGAAAAGGCTGTTACCAGGTAAAAAAATAGAAAATACTTTGAATAATGTATTAATGTATTGATTTTGTTTATTTCTACCTGGAGTTCAGCTTTAAGTGACCAATTGATATTTTCTCAAGAAAAGTGGATTTGTACATTAAAGCAGATGTACATCCTGACTGGTTAACATTTAGTTTTTTTTAACGCACACTGAAGCTGATTTACTAAAACTGGAGAGTGCAGCTCTGTATAGAAACCAGAATCAGCTTCCAGGTTTTATTGTCAAAGCTTAACTGAAGAAGCTGAAGTTAGAAGCTTATTGGCTACCATGCGCAGCTTGCACTCTTTAGTTTTATTAAATCAACCCCACTGTGTCATAAACAAATGTATTTTTTTGTAGTTTTGGCTAGACTAATGCTAGCCTTAAACCTGTAAAATGTTGGCCAAGAAAAAAAAATCACTTGTCCGACTATTTGATGGTGCCTCATAGACTACTACTGATTTTGAATGACTTTTCATTCGAGTCAGTGTGTTGATTTTCATAGTAGGAATTTTTACTTCCAGATTAACTTCTACAAGTGCATAGACCTCCTTGACTAAGCCTAAGGTGAAACTCGTTGGGGGGCGCTTGGCTGAGGCTGCTTTCACTCATCTGACTATTGGGCTTTTTTGGCAGTAAGGTGACTGGCATTTCTCCTCTTGTGCATAGGACTAGCTACAATTTTTCTTGGCCAGGAGTGAATTCAACGATTGGAAATGTGTTTGTTCTCATTAGACTTCGCAAACATTTTCCATCCATGTCCTTCTATTTTTTGCTTGCTCTGGTGAAAACCAATTGTTGACTCATTCCCTTTTAACTCTTAGTTAATTGAATAAATATTCTGAAAACAATTTTCTAAAGACATTCTACAGTACAGGTGTGAGACCAGCCTTAGGAGTTTAACCTGTCAATCTATTTTTTGCTGATGAGTCCCATTGGTAGGATTCCCACTTACTTCCTGTTATGAAGATGCAACAGGAAATGAGAGCATATCTTCCAAAGTGAGAGGAATTTTCCTTCTAGATAGTTGGTTCCAGAACAGGTGTCTGTATTGGAACATTTCTGCACACCTCTTGTTCTTTTTTAGAAGCATCACCAGCAGCCCACCTCCTCTATACTGACATGCTCCAGTGAAGAACAGGACAAAATATCTGTGTATCACCTTTAACTGAGAAAGTGGCAGTTTTGAGCTACAAAATGCGTCTTTGACGTTTATTAAATTTGATGACTTCCATCCATTTCTAGACATATATTGCTACGGGAGCCTCTACCATTTGATCATTTGTCCCTTTTCAAACAACAAGCTCAATATTCCCCCAATGGTCCCTTCAAGGACCTAGTACTGGGATCCCTGAGACACTGAGAGTTACCAGCCCTATCCTGTGTGAAGACAGGAATTTTCTCCACTCATGCACTAGGAAGATTCCATGTCTTACTTAACACGGCCACAACAACCTCGTCAAATGTAAATTATGATTTTGAATACTTCTAAATCACTTTTATTGTAACTATTAGTTCTAAAGTTCCGACACTATAACTATACTCCCACCTCTCTTCTTATTTTTTTTGGTGGTTATCCCATGTTGTTCCCTGGGATTTTATCCTACTCTCATGGCTATACCCCACTCAGGCTCGGAGGACCACCACCACACAACCGCTACTCTTGTTTTGGTGACCTCTCAAAATTTGTGTCTGTGCCATTAGTTTCTGTCTTAATGACAATGATAAGCAAAAAAATGGGCTATAGATTCCCTTGAAATGTGTGCACATATACTATATTGCCAAAAGTATTGGGCTAGCCCTCCAAATAATTGGATTCAGGTGTTCCGATCACCTCCATGGCTACAGGTGTATAAAATCAAGCACCTAGGCATGCAGACTGCTTCTACAAATGGGTCACTCTCAGGAGCTCAGTGAATTGAAGCGTGGTACCATGATAGGTTGCCACTAGAGATGAGCGAATCGAACATGACGAAGTGGAATTCGTTTAGAAGATTAGGAAATATTCGATTCACGCCGAATCCGAAAATTAGCAAACTTCGGATGCACGAATCGAATTTTCCCAAAAATGGCGGAGACATGTGTGGCGACGGAGCGGGGATCTCTGGGAAGGCGCGCAGACAAGGCGCGCTGACCCATAATGCATTCATTCATGACATGTGATCGCATTAGCCAATCAGCAGCCAGCCAGCCAGCACTGTGTAATGGTGGAGCTATAAATCGCGGCCATCTTAGAATTCTCCATTAGCCTCCGGTCATTCAAAAGAGACAGACCTCTGTGTATTAGGGACAGAGTTAGGGCCACAGAGACTTTAGGGCCACAGAATCGTTACTTAGGGACACAGAATCGTTACTTAGAGACACAGAATCGTTACTCAGGGACACAGAATTGTTACTCAGGGACACAGAATCGTTACTCAGGGACAGACACAGAATTGTTACTCAGGGACACAGAATTGTTATTGAGGGACACAGAATCGTTACTCAGGGACACAGAATTGTTACTCAGGGACACAGAATCGTTACTCAGGGACACAGAATTGTTACTCAGGGACACAGAATTGTTACTCAGGGACAGACACAGAATTGTTACTCAGGGACACAGAATTGTTACTCAGGGACACAGAATTGTTACTGAGGGACACAGAATCGTTACTCAGGGACACAGAATTGTTACTCAGGGACACAGAATTGTTACTCAGGGACAGACACAGAATTGTTACTCAGGGACAGACACAGAATTGTTACTCAGGGACACAGAATTGTTACTGAGGGACACAGAATCGTTACTCAGGGACACAGAATTGTTACTCAGGGACACAGAATTGTTACTCAGGGACACAGAATCGTTACTGAGGGACACAGAATCGTTACTGAGGGACACAGAATCGTTACTCAGGGACACAGAATCGTTACTCAGGGACACAGAATCGTTACTCAGGGACACAGAATCGTTACTGAGGGACACAGAATCGTTACTCAGGGACACAGAATCGTTACTCAGGGACACAGAATCGTTACTCAGGGACACAGAATCGTTACTCAGGGACACAGAATCGTTACTGAGGGACACAGAATCGTTACTGAGGGACACAGAATTGTTACTCAGGGACACAGAATTGTTACTCAGGGACACAGAATCGTTACTCAGGGACACAGAATCGTTACTCAGGGACACAGAATTGTTACTCAGGGACACAGAATCGTTACTCAGGGACACAGAATTGTTACTCAGGGACACAGAATTGTTACTGAGGGACACAGAATCGTTACTGAGGGACACAGAATCGTTACTGAGGGACACAGAATTGTTACTCAGGGACACAGAATCGTTACTCAGGGACACAGAATTGTTACTCAGGGACACAGAATCGTTACTCAGGGACACAGAATCGTTGAATTAAAGAGTATGTCAGAGAACACGCAGAGGAGTGGCAGAGGAGGCAATGTTTCAGGAGCGAGCAGACGTGGCAGCAGAGGAAGGGGTCGAGGCAGCACTAGTCGCAGCCAGAGGCCAGTGCTCCCGGTGTCATCCAGCGGTCGTGTCTCCACCGACAACCCTGCCGTCATCGATTGGTTGGCTCGGTCGTCTTCCTCTTCCCAGGTCACCTCTGACACCTACAGCCAACGGTCGGTGGGTACGTCAGACACAACCGTTAGTTGGCATGGCCCGGGAGCAAGCCCACTGAAATCACGTGTCCTCTACCTGCCCCTGTCCTTTGGTGTTCCCTCACCAAGCGAAGTATCGCATGCTGTGGGCTCAGCCCCACTGTACAGTGAGGAAGAGCTAACAGAGGGCGGTCAGGAATGGGGGGAGACATCCGCCTCTTCATCAGCCAGGCGAAGAAGTAGTGGCGAGGAGAGTGGCTCGGTAGCCGGTCTAGAGACAGGTCTGTCTCCTGACCCACACGCAGCTGAGGGGGCTAGTAGTGAGGCGGAGACCCTAATTGATGATGATGAGGCTGATCGCACTTGGCAGCCTCGTCGTCATCAGGCTATTGCTTCCGCATCATCAGGAGAAGAGGGTGGCAGCTTGGCAGCGAGCAAAACAGTCGGTGGGTTGCCCAGGAGGCAGCAGGGTCGCAGCAGTGTCAGTGGAGGCAAACGGCCATGGAGTAGAGCACCAGCTCCACTGCAGCCTACCACCATGGCCAGTAGTGGTGCCGGTGTGCACGGAGGAAGTAGCAGTCAGCCAGTGAGGAGTAGCAAGGGCAAAGTTTCCTACTCGGCGGTGTGGCAATTTTTCGTCAAGCCGCCCGAGGAAGTAAACGTAGCCGTATGTCGACTATGTGGCCAGAAAGTCAAGCGTGGCCAGGGGGCCCATGTTGGGACTACAGCGTTGCGTCAGCATATGCAGCGTCGCCATTTGGTGGCCTGGGAAAACCGTGATAAAGATACGGCGGTTCTGCCTGCCCCAGCCCCCGCTCCATCACCCGCTCCGTTACTTGCTCCGTCACCCGACGTCAATCGCCCTCTATCAGCCAGTCAAGGCTCCAACACCTCTGCTGAGGGGAGTTGTCGCTCGTTGGCATCTTCCGCTCGTTCAGATGCTCCTTCTCCTGCTACTCCTCTTCACGGATTCCGTCAGCAGTCTTTCTTGGAATCCGTTTCCAAGAGACAACAGTTTGCGAGCACGCACCCGACTGTGCAGAAGCTGAACGTCCTCCTGTCCAAGTTGCTGGTGCTGCAGTCCCTCCCTTTCCAAGTGGTGGACTCAGCACCTTTCCGAGAAATGATGGCTTGTGCCGAGCCGCGGTGGAGAGTGCCAAGCCGGCATTTCTTCGCCAAAAAGGCAGTGCCAGCCCTGCATTCACATGTAGAAGAGATGGTGGGCCAGTCTTTGAGCATGTCGGTCTCTGCCAAAGTGCACGGCAGCGCCGACGTGTGGAGCTGTAACTACGGTCAGGGACAGTACATGTCATTTACGGCCCACTGGGTGAACGTGGTGCCGGCACAGCCGCACCAGCAACTTGGACAGGTCACGCCGCTTTTGCCTCCACGTTTGCACGTCCTTGGTCCAGCAAAGATGTCCGCCTCTACCACCTCTTCTTCCGCCGTGTCCTCAGCCGCCACCCCCGTGCCAAGTCCCATTACCCGACCGGCATATCACATGTGCAGGGCGCAACGGTGTCACGCTGTGCTGCGCCTGGTATGCCTTGGCGAACGTAGTCACACAGGGGAGGAACTTCTGAGTGTAATGAACAGAGAAATCGACAGATGGCTGTCTCCGCGCAAACTGAAAATCGGAACCATGTTGACCGACAACGGAAAGAACATGGTGTCTGCTCTGCGTCAAGGAAGGTTGTGCCATGCGCCATGCATGGCTCACGTGTTCAATCTGGTTGTCAAGCGGTTCCTAAAATCCACCATCCCACTGCAAGACATCCTTAAAATGTCACGTAAACTTTGCATGCATTTCAGCCATTCCTACACCGCAAAGCACACCCTCCTTGAGCTGCAGCGGCAGAACGGAATTCCACAGCATCGCCTGATCTGCGACGTTGCAACAAGGTGGAATTCAACCCTACATATGTTAGACCGCCTTTACGAACAGCGAAAGGCCATCACCGATTTCCTGATGTTACAAGCGGATAAAGGTACTCCCCTGTGTAACTTAGATGTCAGCCATTGGCAGCTCATGCGTGACACCTGCCGCTTGCTCAGGCCCTTTGAGGAGGCCACGCTATTCGTGAGTCGGCAGGACTATGGGATGAACGACGTCATTCCTCTGTTGCACGTCCTGGAACAAATGCTGTTAACAATGGCTGGTCAGGGTGCGGTAGACGTGGCGCACAGATCTCAATGCCACATGACCCCTGTGGGGGCAGGACAGGAAGAAGAGGAGGAGGTAGAGGAGGACATTGGTGCTCAGGAATTATTGAGTGAAATGGGTGGTTTTTCCACTCAGCGGACAGGAGTGGAGGAGCAGGAGCATCTGGTAGAGGAGGAGGAGGAGACAGAGGACCCAGACGCACCGTGGCAGTATGCTGTGGAGATGGAGGCAGGGAGTCCCTCGCATTCCTTGGCACAAATGGCCCATAGCATGCTCGGTTGCTTGCGTAGCAACAGCCGAATAATAACCATCAGACAGAGGGATGACTTTTGGCTGTCCACCTTGTTGGACCCTCGCTACCGTTCAAAAATGGTGGCCTTTTTCACACCTGCTGAGAGGGAGGCCAAAATAACGTACTATAAAAGCCACCTATGTAGTCAGTTGGTCTCTGCCTTTCTGCGCCAACGTCCATCCTCAGACACTGTGGGCCCTGTGCGCTCGCGTTCCGCTGCCATGGCAGCAGGGGAGGGGTGGGGTGGTAGGAGCAGTGGCAGCTCCACCAGCAGCGGCTGCCTCAGTCTGCAGTCGATGATGAGTAGCTTTCTTCACCAGCGCAGTGAGGAAACTACTAACCAGCCGCAGCAGCAGCAGCATCAGGTGGACCTGGAGCAGGACCTCAAACAACAGGCTTGGGCCTACTTGGACAGCACCCTGCCAACCGAGGTAGACAATCCCCTTGACTACTGGGCAACGAAACTTGACCTTTGGCCCCAACTAGCTGAATTTGCCCTTGAAAGGCTGTCATGCCCGGCCAGTAGCGTGGCATCGGAGCGCGTGTTTAGTGCGGCAGGAGGTATTGTAACTCCGCGGAGACACGACTGTCCACCCAAAGTGTGGAGAGACTCACGTTTGTGAAAATGAATCAGGCGTGGATTAGTCTGGATTTCAAACCACCAGTTCCTGACACAACTGACTAAATCCGCCATGAATCATGCCCCAAACATGTTATTATTTTTAACATAGGCCTCTTTATGGCCTTCAATTTAAGCTGCCTACGCTTCGCCACTCTGCCATGGGCCCCTGTACCACCTCCTCTTGCTGCTGCCAGGTCCAGAGTGTGTCATGGGTCCCTGTACGGCCTCCCATTGCTGCTGTCTCCATCGCCACACTCTGCCATGTGCCACTTTCAGGTCTCCTCACACTGCTGGTGGGTTCCATTTTGTCATAGGGTGCTGGCAGATTACGGGCCTCCCATTGCTGCTGCCAGGCCCGTAATCTGCCATGGGCCCCCGTACCGACTCCTCATGCTGCTGCCAGGCCCGTAATCTGTCATGGGCCCCTGTACCGCCTCCTCATGCTGCTGCCAGGTCCAGAGTGTGTCATGGGTCCCTGTACTGCCTCCCATTGCTGCTGCCAGGCCCGTAATCTGCCATGGGCCCCCGTACCGACTCCTCATGCTGCTGCCAGGCCCGTAATCTGTCATGGGCCCCTGTACCGCCTTCTCATGCTGCTGCCAGGTCCAGAGTCTCTCATGGGTCCCTGTACGGCCTCCCATTGCTGCTGTCTCCATCGCCACACTCTGCCATCTGCCACTTTCAGGTCTCCTCACACTGCTGGTGGGTACCATTTTGTCATAGGGTGCTGTATGGCCTCCCATTGCTGCTGCCAGGCCCGTAATCTGTCATGGGCCCCGTACCGACTCCTCATGCTGCTGCCAGGCCCGTAATCTGTCATGGGCCCCTGTACCGCCTCCTCATGCTGCTGCCAGGTCCAGAGTGTATCATGGGTCCCTGTACGGCCTCCCATTGCTGCTGTCTCCATCGCCACACTCTGCCATGTGCCACTTTCAGGTCTCCTCACACTGCTGGTGGGTTCCATTTTGTCATAGGGTGCTGGCAGATTACGGGCCTCCCATTGCTGCTGCCAGGCCCGTAATCTGCCATGGGCCCCCGTACCGACTCCTCATGCTGCTGCCAGGCCCGTAATCTGTCATGGGCCCCTGTACCGCCTCCTCATGCTGCTGCCAGGTCCAGAGTCTCTCATGGGTCCCTGTACGGCCTCCCATTGCTGCTGCCAGGACCGTAATCTGCCATGGGCCCCCGTACCGACTCCTCATGCTGCTGCCAGGTCCGTAATCTGTCATGGGCCCCTGTACCGCCTCCTCATGCTGCTGCCAGGTCCAGAGTCTCTCATGGGTCCCTGTACGGCCTCCCATTGCTGCTGTCTCCATCGCTACACTCTGCCATGTGCCACTTTCAGGTCTCCTCACACTGCTGGTGGGTTCCATTTTGTCATAGGGTGCTGTATGGCCTCCCATTGCTGCTGCCAGGCCCGTAATCTGCCATGGGCCCCCGTACCGACTCCTCATGCTGCTGCCAGGTCCGTAATCTGTCATGGGCCCCTGTACCGCCTCCTCATGCTGCTGCCAGGTCCAGAGTGTGTCATGGGTCCCTGTACGGCCTCCCATTGCTGCTGTCTCCATTGCCACACTCTGCCATGTGCCACTTTCAGGTCTCCTCACACTGCTGGTGGGTTCCATTTTGTCATAGGGTGCTGGCAGATTACGGGCCTCCCATTGCTGCTGCCAGGCCCGTAATCTGCCATGGGCCCCCGTACCGACTCCTCATGCTGCTGCCAGGCCCGTAATCTGTCATGGGCCCCTGTACCGCCTCCTCATGCTGCTGCCAGGTCCAGAGTGTGTCATGGGTCCCTGTACGGCCTCCCATTGCTGCTGTCTCCATCGCCACACTCTGCCATGTGCCACTTTCAGGTCTCCTCACACTGCTGGTGGGTTCCATTTTGTCATAGGTTGCTGGCAGATTACGGGCCTCCCATTGCTGCTGCCAGGCCCGTAATCTGCCATGGGCCCCCGTACCGACTCCTCATGCTGCTGCCAGGCCCGTAATCTGTCATGGGCCCCTGTACCGCCTCCTCATGCTGCTGCCAGGTCCAGAGTGTGTCATGGGTCCCTGTACAGCCTCCCATTGCTGCTGTCTCCATCACCACACTCTGCCATGTGCCACTTTCAGGTCTCCTCACACTGCTGGTGGGTTCCATTTTGTCATAGGGTGCTGGCAGATTACGGGCCTCCCATTGCTGCTGCCAGGCCCGTAATCTGCCATGGGCCCCCGTACCGACTCCTCATGCTGCTGCCAGGCCCGTAATCTGTCATGGGCCCCTGTACCGCCTCCTCATGCTGCTGCCAGGTCCAGAGTGTGTCATGGGTCCCTGTACGGCCTCCTATTGCTGCTGCCAGGCCCGTAATCTGCCATGGGCCCCCGTACCGACTCCTCATGCTGCTGCCAGGCCCGTAATCTGTCATGGGCCCCTGTACCGCCTCCTCATGCTGCTGCCAGGTCCAGAGTGTGTCATGGGTCCCTGTACGGCCTCCCATTGCTGCTGTCTCCATCGCCACACTCTGCCATGTGCCACTTTCAGGTCTCCTCACACTGCTGGTGGGTTCCATTTTGTCATAGGGTGCTGTATGGCCTCCCATTGCTGCTGCCAGGCCCGTAATCTGCCATGGGCCCCCATACCGACTCCTCATGCTGCTGCCAGGCCCGTAATCTGTCATGGGCCCCTGTACCGCCTCCTCATGCTGCTGCCAGGTCCAGAGTATGTCATGGTCCCTGTACGGCCTCCCATTGCTGCTGTCTCCATCGCCACACTCTGCCATGTGCCACTTTCAGGTCTCCTCACACTGCTGGTGGGTTCCATTTTGTCATAGGGTGCTGGCAGATTACGGGCCTCCCATTGCTGCTGCCAGGCCCGTAATCTGCCATGGGCCCCCGTACCGACTCCTCATGCTGCTGCCAGGCCCGTAATCTGTCATGGGCCCCTGTACCGCCTCCTCATGCTGCTGCCAGGTCCAGAGTCTCTCATGGGTCCCTGTACGGCCTCCCATTGCTGCTGTCTCCATCGCCACACTCTGCCATGTGCCACTTTCAGGTCTCCTCACACTGCTGGTGGGTTCCATTTTGTCATAGGGTGCTGTATGGCCTCCCATTGCTGCTGCCAGGCCCGTAATCTGCCATGGGCCCCCGTACCGACTCCTCATGCTGCTGCCAGGCCCGTAATCTGTCATGGGCCCCTGTACCGCCTCCTCATGCTGCTGCCAGGTCCAGAGTGTGTCATGGGTCCCTGTACGGCCTCCCATTGCTGCTGTCTCCATCGCCACACTCTGCCATGTGCCACTTTCAGGTCTCCTCACACTGCTGGTGGGTTCCATTTTTTCATAGGGTGCTGTATGGCCTCCCATTGCTGCTGCCTCCACCGCCACACTGTGGCTCCACACTCTGGTTTTGGCCCCGTGACTGCCCAAATGAGTGAAGTGCGCGGTGATTCTAAGATCGACGGCACTCATCTGCATGTCATACTGACTGACAGTATTATTTCTCTTCCCCAGCAGACTCCAAGGGCATTTAAATTAAAGGTACAGTGTTCTGCACTAATATAAAGGCTCTCTGAAGCCTAGAAACACCCTTTTTATAAGTTAAATTCGCAGCGAATATATTCGACTCGAATCAAATTTATTCCACGAATTTGCCGAATCAGCCGAATCGAATTTTTGAATAATTCGCTCATCTCTAGTTGCCACCTGTGCAAAAAGTCCATCTGTGAAATTTCCTTGCTACTAAATATTCCACACTCAACTGTTAGTGGTATTGGAGGCAACTGGGAACAACAGCAATTTGAATCCACAAAGTGGTAGACCTCATAAAATGACAAAGTGGGGTCAGTGCATGGTGAAGTGCACAGTTCGCAGAAGTCACCAACTGTCTGTAGAATCAGTGGCTAAAGACCTCCAAACTTCATGTGACCTTCAGATTAGCAGAACAACAGTGTGTAGAGAGCTTCATGGAATGGGTTTCCATGGCCGAGCAGCTGCATCCAAGCCTTACATCACCTAGTGCAATGCAAAGTGCTGGATTCAGTGGTTTAAAGCACACCGCCACTGGACTCTAGAGCAGTGGAGACGTGTTCTTTGGAGTAACCAATCATGCTCCTCTGTCTGGCAATCCAATGGATGTGTCTGGGTTTGGCAGTTGCCAGGAGAATGGTACTTGCCTGGCTGCATTGTGCCAAGTGTAAAGTATGGTGTGGGGTTTCTTTTCAGGGGTTGGGCTTGGGCGTTTAGCTCCAGTGAAGGGAACACTTAAGGCATCAACATAACAAGACACTTTGGACAATTTCACAATCCCAGCTTTGTGGGAACAGTTTGGGGATTGCCCCTTCCTGTTCCAACATGCCTGCGCACCAGTGCACAAACCAAGGTCCATAAAGACATGGATGAGCAAGTTTGTGGTGGAGGAACTTGACTGGCCTGCACAAAGTCTTGACATTAACCTGAAAGAACACCTTTGGGATGAATTAGAGCAGAGACTGTGAGCCAGGCCTTCTCGTCTGACATCAGTACCTGACCTGAAAAATACACTTCTGGAAGAATGGTCAAACATTCCCATAGACACACTCCTAAACCTTGTGGACATCCTTCCCAGAAGAGTTGAAGCTGTAATAGCTGCAAAGGGTGGGCCAACTCAATATTGAATTCTACGGACCAAGACTGGGATGCCATTAAAGTTTATGTGCGTGTAAATGCAAGCGTTCCAATACTTTTGGCTATATAGTGTACTTCTGCAAAAATGCCATAAAAACCCAGCAAGAGTGGCAGAACACCTTTCAGAACTCATAGTTCTGCAGTTCCTTTGCCATTGCCCAATGCTTGCCTGTTTTTAGGACTCTTAAAGAAAATTGAATGCATAGGCTCTATCTTTCTCCTGCCAAACAGCTGGCACAGTTATTGTTTGGCTTTTGTAAGTTTGTAGGTTTCCTCAACCATCCCAAAGCAAATGGGAGGGTTGAGGATAGAGCTGGGAACTTTGGAAAAATTGCTGAGAATTCTAAAGAAAAGGCTCTTAAGCATATGGTGCCCAGAGAGCTGTCACATAGAATTTCCAAAAGTGGGATATGCCTGAACAGATAACACATAATATACATATATATATATATATAACGTTTTTTTCAGGAAATTTCATTTTACATTGGTATACCAGCTAATATGAACATACAAAGACCTCTATGCATTCTTAATTATCCTTCACAGCTAAATCACTGAATATTTAACAGGGCCAGCTCTATATCAGTGTATGCCTCCATGGGGAAATGTTACAAATTCATTGGGAGCCTCTTGGGAGGGGCAAAAAGGAAAGGTTAAATGTAATTTCTAGGAATATCTTTCTACAAAATTATGTTACATTGTTGTATTTGTATTCCAGCACTACATGTTTTAAATCTTAAGGTTGTTCTTGCGTGAAATGCAATGGCCTACTTATTAGTCCTCCACCACCAAAAAAAAATGAAAGCGCATCTATGGTCAAAATGTAAAATCATATATTCATTTCCACATTCTATTTCGATTTTTTTCTAGCCTACTCCTATTAATCTGAATGAAGTTTGTAAACTTACACACATTTACTTCCTTGAATTTTGTGACACGTAGTCACTATGTCCTGTGAGTAGGCACTGCTGTGTCACACATTTCAGAGAGCCTGCCTTTTGAACTACAGAGGAGCTGAGAGGAGGAGTTTCAGGAGGCAGAGTCAGTACAGGGATCACTGCTTGCAGGCAGCAGGGTACCATGGGCTATGTAGTCCTTAGAAATGGAAACAGAAACTGAGAAGCATGCAGGAAATCCAGGAAGTTGTGGAAAGAGATGGCCCACAGAAAGGCAGAGCTCACAACACAAAAGGACATTTTTCAAGTAATCTTATATTGGATTATCAAATATAACAACTACTTGTATTGCTATTACAATGCTGATGTTGTTATAAAATAAACATAAAATTGAAGAAACAAGTAAAAATATTTACCTTAACCACTTGACCTCAACTTCAAATTGAACATTGACAATTCATGTGTTCGCTGACACACAAACTATATGGGCGTTTGGCAGGCTGTTTACCCGGCGCGCCCAACAAGGCACTGTACCCTGACAGTGCATTGTGATTGGTCAAAGCAATGCACCTGACCACAGGTCAGGTGCAATGCTTTGGCCAATCACAGCACAGGATGACAGCGCAACAGTATTTAAAGTGCTGGTATAAATAGCTTTGGACTAATAACAAGTGGTTTTGGCGGGATTCTGACATCAAATAACGTCAGTAGGTAGGGGGAGTCACTTTTTTCAAGTCTCTGGCGGAGAGCACTTAAAATACTGTTGCACTGATGTACACATTTATCACATGCCTGACGAAGGGGTCCTGTGTGGCTCCGAAACAATGCACTTTGCACATGTCTTCTGTGATGTAATCATTCGTCAGTAAATATTTGGATGTTCTTGATGATCCCTCGTGTGCCGCTGAATATATGCATTTGATCTGATTGGAGGAAAGGGACACACACTCCATTCACACAACACACTGAAACAGAGCTGAGGCTGTCAATCACAGGCTGTGTGCAAAAGCTCCCTCTACTGTCACCTTTCTTCTCTTGGTGTCAGGAAAACTTGTCAGAAGTGGCTCATGCAGATAGCTGAGGAATGAAGCAGCAGACAGAAAAGACATTTAGGGGTTTATTTACTAAAGCTGGAGAGTCCAAAATCAGACTCCCTTCTGCATAGAAACCAATCAGCTTCCAGGTTTCATTGCCAAAGCTTCATTGAACAAGCTGAGGTTAGAAGCTGATTTGTTTCTATGCAGAAGGGAGTCTGATTTTGGACTCTCCAGCTTTAGTAAATAAACCCCTTAGTGTTCTGGACTAGACAAGTGCCCACTATAGTGGGATGTGTTTTTTTCATATTTCATGTCAGAGGTTTACAACCACTTTTTAGTAGACCTATGACCATCAATGGTCACAACTCAACAAAAGCTGGCTTGATAGTGATGCCTTGTTTGTAGCCAGTTAATCCCTCACACACATATACACCGTGGGTTGACTCTTCTCTTGGTGTCAGGAAAACTTGTCAGAAGTGGCTCATGCAGATAGCCGAGGAATGAAGCAGCAGACAGAAATGACATTTAGTGCTCTGGACTAGACAAGTGCACACTATAGAGGGATGTGTTTTTTTTTTTTCATATTTCCTGTCAGCGATTTACAACCACTTTTAGTAGACCTATGACCATTAATGGTCAGAAATCAACAAAAGGTGGCTTGATAGTGAGGAACGAAGCTGAGATAGCAGATAGCTGAGGAACGAAGCAGTAGACAGGAATGACATTTAATGCTCTGGACTAGACAAGTGCACACTATAGTGGGATGTGGTTTATTTCATATCTCATGTCAGCGGTTTACAACACTTTTAGTAGACCTATGACCATCAATGGTCACAACTCAACAAAAGCTGGCTTGATAGTGATGCCTTGTTTGTAGCCAGTTAATCCCTCACACACATATATACACCGTGGGTTGACCAGAGCCACTAAGGCTTTTACATGCAGGTCCTCACAGCTCAATGGTTGTCTGACAGATTATTCCATGCCACGTCTTCTTCTTCCTTTTAAACTGCAGCCACAAATCCACCGTGGCATTGCTTCATGCTGCACTGACTACCATGCAATATTTCATCGGTAAAGCTCTTAAGAGATGTTCCCATTAAATGTGGACCCCTAGCTGTGATCCTGCTGGGATCCAGTGATACCATGCCATACTTATGATCCAGGGGATGGTTTATACTTTACAGATAACCAGCTAGCAGTGAACTGCATGATAAGTAGTATCCTTTCATGTATTAACCACATACAGCTTTTAGAATACCATATTTTTAGCCATAGTGGTCCTTTAAAGAATCTAGTTCATAAAATATGTTCTAACAAACTCTGTGGTGGTGTCAAGAAAGAGTATGAAGTTTAAAGTTTAATTATTATATTTAAACGATTCGGCATGCTTTTATGTCCCATGGGCGCAAGCAGCTAGCTTGGCCTTTTTCGGCATAAAACAGAATATGTAATGAATGCATTGCAAAGTGCAGGTTTCCAGTACGATATGCAGCAGGTTTTAAATGGGCAAAATTGAGGTTTTTGAAAAGATGTCAAATATATACAATACATTTCCACATTAAGGTGGTACAGAACACTGTATTACCGTATGGAGAGAGCTATATAATGCTTTATGTGATATCATTACAACATTTTGGAGGTGTCTTTCTTAAAGCCCACTCCAAGAAAATATGAATAAACTCTTACTCTCCTCTAACGGGGTTTTTTTTCTCAGAGATGGGTGCAGGTACTCTACGTTTCCAAGTTACCCTTTGTCTCTGTCCCCTACCCACCGCTGAGCATGATTCTCTTCAGCCAGGAGCAATAGTACACTCCAGCAGTGATAGATCCCCCAGCAACAATAGACCCACCAGCATGACCCCCCCCCCCAACAACAATAGACCCACCACAGCATTAAAAGACCCCAATGTAACAATACAGTAGATCTCCCAGCTGCCAGAACCAATATACCCCACAGCAGCCAGCAACAATAGACCCCTTCTTCAACAGTAGATCCCTCACAGCAACAATTGGCCCCCTAGCAACATAAGATCCCTCCAGCAAATATATATACCTCACCAGCAGCAATAGGCCTCCCAGTGACAATCGTTCCCCCAGCAGCCGGCATCAACAGACCCTTCAGCACACCCCAGCACCCCATTCAGTGCTGAAGGTGCCGGAACTGTGTTCTCCCATGTTTCTGCTGATAAAAAGGCCTGCCCTCTAACCAGGGGCGGACTGACAACTCATGGGGCCTCCGGGCAATAGGGGATCATTGGGCCCCGTGTCCTTGTCCACACTCAAAAAAGCCTATGAAAAAGGTACCAGGGGCATCTCATGGGGCCCCCTACTGACCCCGGGCCCTCGGGCAATGCCCGAGTTTCCAAATGGTCAGTCCGCCCCTGCCTCTAACCCATCCTACAAGACTTCTTGTTTTTTATACCTGATGAAGCAATGTATAATCACCTAAGCCACCATCCAAGTCTTTGTCTCTGATACTGCTTTTGGGTGTGAGGAACTGCTGATCCAACGTTTGAAAAATGCCCAAGACTGCTGGTCCCCTACAGTCCCCTCCCTGTGAAGGCAGGTGTTGGGCTGCAGTATATCTGCTGACCTGAAGGTGACACTATGCTGTTTATTCAGGCTGGCAGGAAACCATTGAGGACTATATTGTCCTTTATTATGGGCTCCAGGCAGCCATCTTGGATGCTGAAATCCTTTGAGATTTTGGAATCAGTCTTGACACAGTTGTGCAGATTCCGCATCATTTTCTCCAGCTGCAGCGTGGGAGTAGGTCAGGGACAGAGCCCCGCTAGTTAGGGAGCGATTACGAGCAGTGACAGAGAGAGGGACCTGAGGATGAGGGAAAGAGTAAGTTTCCCCTTAGAGTCGCTTCTGCTAGCTTCCTGGAGTCTGCCTTCGGCAGCCATATAATTTCAAGGATGTTGGGAACCAGACTGACCAAAAAATCAGGCATTCTGTGGTCTGTACGCTAATGCTATATCAGTAATAAAAAAAATGCCTTGCTGATAAACATTACCTTCTCTGCCTGAAGAAGCATACAGTTGCAAGAAAAAGTATGTGAACCCCTTGGGATTACGTGGAGTTTTGCACGAAGTGGGCATAAAATGTGCTCTGAACGTCATCTAAGTCACAACAATAGAAGAACACAGTCTGCTGAACATAATACTACACAAACATTAGATGTTGCCATGGTTCAATTGCACATAACATGTAAACATTCACAGTGCAGGGAGGAAAAAGTATGTGAGGCCCTAGCTTAATGATGTCTCCCAGAGCTAATTGGAGCCAGGAGTGAGCCAACCTTGACTCCAATCAGTGGGATGATATTGGATGTGTTGCTGACAGCTGTCCTGCCCTTAAAAAACACACACCTGTTTTGGGTTTACTGGTTTCAAGAAGCACTGTCTGATGTGAGCCATGCCTCGCAGAAAAGAGCTCTCAGAAGACCTACGATCAAGAATTGTTGACTTGCATGAAGCTGGAAAGGGTTACAAAAGTATCTCCAAAAGCCTTGATGTTCATGTGTCCACGGTAAGACAGACTGTCTACAAATGGAGAAAGTTTAGCACTGTTGCTACTCTCCGTAGGCGTGGTCATCCTGTAAAAATGACTGCAAGAGCACAGCGCAGAATGCTGCATGAGGTAAAGAAGAATCCCAGAGTGTCAGCTAAAGACCTACAAAAATCTCTGGCACATGCTAACACTTTTCTTGACACATCTACAATAAGGAAAACATTAAACAAGAATGGAGTACATGGGAGGACACCACGGAGGAAGCCATTGCTGTTCAAAAAGAATATTGCAGCACGTTTGAAGTTTGCAAAAGAGCACCTGGATGTTCCACAGCACTACTGGCAAAATATACTGTGGACAGATGAAACCAAGATTGAGTTGTTTGGGAAGAACACAAAACACTATGTGTGGAGAAAAAAAGGCACAGCACACCAACATCAAAACCTCATCCCCACTGTAAAACATGGTGGAGGGAGCATCATGGTTTGGGGCTGCTTTGCTGCCTCAGGGCCTGGACGGATTGTTGTCATTGATGGGAAAATGAATTCCAGAATTTATCAAGACATTTTGCAGGAAAACGTACGACCATCTGTCCTCCAACTGAAGCTCCGCAGAGGATGGGTGATGCAACAGGACAATGACCCAAAGCATACAAGTAATTCAACAAAACAATGGCTGCGACAGCACAGAATACGCCTTCTGGAGTGGCCCAGTCAGAGTCATGACCTCAACCCGATTGAAATGCTGTGGCATGACCTTAAGAGAGCGATTCACACCAGACATCCCAAGAATATTGCTACACTGAAACAGTTTTGTGAAGAGGAGTGGTCCAAAATGACTCCAGATCGTTGTGCAGGTCTGATCTGCAACTGCAGGAAACGTTTGGTTGAGCTTATTGCTGCCAAAGGAGGGTCAACCAGTTATTAAGTCCAAAGGTTCACATACTTTTTCCTCCCTGCACTGTGAATGTTTACATGTTATGTGCAATTAAACTATGGCAACATCTAATATTTGTGTAGTATTATGTTCAGCAGACTGTGTTCTTCTATTGTTGTGACTTAGATGACGTTCAGAGCACATTTTATGCCCAATTCATGCAAAACTCCACGTAATCCCAAGGGGTTCACATACTTTTTCTTGCAACTGTATGTCATGCAACATACACTCACCAGCCACTTTACTACGTACACCTTGCTAGTGCCCAGAAAATCTCCCCCCCACCATGACATCACCAGCACCAGCCTGAACCGTTGACACAAGGCAGGATGGATCCATGCTTTCATGTTGTTTACATCAAATTCTGACCATACTGTTGCATTTCTATCATCTCGAACCAGTCTGCCCATTCTTCTCTGAGCGCTGACATCAACAAGGTATTTTTGTCTACACAACTGTGGCTCACTGGATATTTTCTCTTTTTTGGACCATTCTCTATAAACTCTAGAGATGGTTATGCATGAAAATCCCTGTAGATCAGCAGTTTTTGAAATACTCAGACCAGCCCGTCATGGCACCAACAACCATGCCACGTTCAAAGTCACCTAAATGTTTCTTCCCCATTTTGATGCTCAGTTTGAACTTCAGCAAGTTGTCTTCACCATGTCTACATGCCTAAATGCATTGAGTGGCTGCCATGTGATTGGCCAACTAGCAATTTGTGTTATCAAGCAATTGAACAGGTGTACCTAATAAAGTGGTTGGTTAGTATATAGTACCATTGCCATAAACTGTCTTATTTCTGTGATCATTCGATTCTACAATATATAGAACATTTACCACTATTGTTTACTTTCAGTTCTTGACTTCATTGATTAGACCCAGCTACACACTGATGTAATTTCTCTTCTGGATGCTGAGAGGACCCTGCCACTGGACAGCCAATAGAGAGCATCCACATCACAAAGTCAGTATGAATGACCCCATGAGAAGTGCAAAAAGAGATAAGATTTGGTACCTGAAAGTCACATGACTGAGGCTTTCAGTAAGTAAAAAGAATGTTTAGATAGTTTTCGGGGGGGAAGGGGGGAGGGTTAGCCAGTGATCAGTTAAAGGGGGTTGGGGCTTCAAATTTGAAGCGCTCACATGTAAAAGCTGAACCTCATGTGCTGTGTGGGTTAACAACTCCAGGTCTCTGGATTCAGCTGCACCAATGAGGATCCACTGTGGACATGCCCCCTCCCACCCTTCCCTTCACTGCAGGGTTGCCCTGTCCTCTTCCTGCTGTGGAACTTTTGGCACTGTGAGGGCCAAGTCTCCAGGCTCAGCTGCACTAATGATGATGACACAGGAGCACGTCCCCCCTACCCTCTTCTCCATTGAATAAAGATCTTTCACCGATTTACACTGCTTGTAACATGACCTGTGAATAGGGGTGAGGATCCTGTGGCTGATCAGACTCTCCTCCATTCACAGATCATGTTACAGGCAGTGTGATCAGTGAAACAACTTTGGAGGAGATTGCAGGAGGGTGTATGGCCCTGTTTGGTCATCATTAGTGCACCTGAGCCTGGAGACCTGAAGCTATTAACCCTCACAATGCTGAAAGTTCCCTAGCAGGAAGAGGAGAGGGCAACCCTGCAGAGAAGATTTCTACAGAACTCAGCAGTCTGTACATCACGGGACCTACTTGATTAGTGATGTAGCTAAAATTGTATAGAAAAACATTTGGTAAGTTAAAGCGGTTGTTAACCCTTACATATACCCAATGAATTGGCTGGCCTCAGATGTTACAAAGAGATGAAACAAATCCTCCTACATAAGTTGTACCAGTTTATCTATAGTTTATCTTCCTCCTACATCCATTCAAATTGCAGAATTTATACAGCATCTCTCAGCTCTGAAAAGCAGGGGGCGGGGAGCTGAAGTTACATGAATGAGGAGAGCTCTGAGAGCTGATTGGAGGGAAGGAACAACCCCCCCTTTACGTGGCACACAGGAACAGAGCTAAGGCTGTCAATTTTCTGGAGGTCCTTCCCCTGTCACCATGTTTCTCTTGGTGTTCGCAAAACTTATCAGACGTCACTCATGCAGTTAGCAGAGGATTGAGGCAGCAGACAGAAATGACACTTATTTGAGACAAGTACACACTAGAGAGGAATATGCTTTGTTCATATTTCATGTCTGAGGTTTACAACCACTTTAAACTTTAGCTTTAAAAGTGTTGTAGTGTTGTAGGAATAGGAGTTTGGTTTTAAATTGTTAGTCAAGTCCGTTTAATTCTGCTAGTGCATCTAACACTCCCTTCCTGCCAGACTGACAATCAGGGCTGCTGTTAGAAACCATGGGGCCCCATTCAGCCTACCCGACAGTCCCCCCCCCTTAAAAAAAAACAATTTTGTATGCTTCAGTTATGAATGAACACAGTGAGTGATCGGTACCGATCGTAATGTTACACATTTACTGGACCCTTCCCCCACTCTCCATCCTGAAGGATCCTATTGTGTGCTGGCAGCTACCGGTGGGAAGGAGAGGAACACAACGGGGCCTGGGTAGCAGGGGGAAACATATGGTGCACATTGAGGTTTATGGGTGTGGTGGAGTCAATTACTGGAACCGTTCCCATGTATGGCCCTCTCTGCAGCAGCTGAAAGCAATCAAGAGGGAGAGGAGAAAAAGCCATCTTACAGCTACTGCAGAGAGAGAGAGCCATACAGGGATTCAGTTCAAGTAATTGCCTCCCACTGTGCCGATCACCCTCACTGCCCACATCAGATTCACCCAGGTGCATGGGCCCCATACAGGAGGACAGGTGGTCTTCATGGTTGGACTGACCATTTGGAAACTCGGGCACTGCCCGAGGGCCCGGGGTCAGTAGGGGGCCCCATGAGATGCCCCTGATACCTTTTTTATAGGCTTTTTAGAGTTTGGGCAAGGACACAGGGGCCTCGTGATCCCCTATTGCCCGGGGGCCCCATGAGTTGTCAGTCTGCCCCTGCTTGGGTCTGTATTCTGTAAAATGGGGGTACTGGGAGTTGAATAGAAGCTGGGACAAGGGACACTGCTCGGAGGTATGTAGGGGGAAGAAACAAGGGGTGACTTGGGGTAGGGAAGGAGTACCTGCACTCATTCTCTGAGGTGTCTCTGTTGCTCATCCATCCAGAGTGCAGACACCCAGAGATTGGAAGTATATTACTGGCCAGATCACCAGATGAAAATAAAGAGATAAAAAACTTAAAAAGGAAACTAATGCAGATGCCACATCTAAGGATTGGTAAGCTGCAATATATTACATTTTTGTTTTGGGATTTAAAGGATAAGTTCACCTTTGGGGTTTTTAGGGTGGAACATGTAACATGTTCCCATATCCACAGCTGCCTCCCTCCCGCCCACACAGCCGCATCATTCATTCACAGACTTCCGTGAATGAACTGCAAGTCCCGACAGCCTTAGCTGCTGTGGAGTGCCGTGGTAGTTAATTGTAGCTTCCTGTCAGAATATCTGCTTTCTCGTACACCCCATACGGCAAGCAGACATACTGACCAATCTGCAGGAGACATGCATGGCACCAGCCATCTACGGATCACTGGTGCAATGCTCGTACACCCCAAACGGCAAGCAGACATTTTGACCAATCTGCAGGAGACATGCATGGCACCAGCCATCTACGGATCACTGGTGCAATGCTTTACAGGCTCCTGTAGACAAAAATAATAAATGCGCATTTTTTTTACCTGCAAAAAAATGTGCATTTATTATTTTTATCTAAAAGGTGAACCTATCCTTTAATATCACTTTTAATATTTTCCTCCAAGGTAAAAGGGGTTAGGTATTAAAGGAAATCGAAAGTTTCTTGTGGCCCCGGAGAGCACCTTTATTATAAACAAAGATTATGGGTAATTACATACAACGCAGTTTAAAAATAACTTCAGTGATTGTCTAATTAACATACATATAAACATTTGTTACATTTGCCTGAAACGATCATCATTACAAAAATAAACCTATGTGTTATGCCAGGTCTGTGCTGGTGGGATTGAAAACGATTAGAACACTTGGTAAGACTTTGAAATGATTATTTCAAACAGTTTACTCCTGGCAATGTAAACAGTTAGCATTTAAGTAATCTCAGGAATTCTAGTTCAGCACTAGTTGGTCTCGGCGGCTTGGTCCTGAACGGACAATTTGTGCCATTCCTGCTTACTTGCCGGTTTTAATGGCTCAGCAAAACTTTTGTAAGCCGATGTTCTGTAGGGAAGACACTCAGAAGGACACAGAACAGTGGAGGAGGGGGAGAATATGAATGACATGTACAGTTTATCTTGTCTTGCTGTACCTTCTATAATTATGAAAGACAACTTTGAAATTTAGTTCAAAACTAAAAATCAGCAAAAAAAGTGACATTGAGGAATAAAAGTAGTAAAATATACTTCAGGTTCAGGGAGTATAATGAAAAAGTATAATGCAGAGAGTACTATAAGTATAATTTAGATGATTTAGGGTTCTTTAAATGTTTTAAACATATGGCTGATTTACTGTTGTACAGACTTTAGGGAGACAGGATTGTGGCCAGTGGGAGTAGAAAATGCTCTAGTATCAGTGGGAGTAAACAATGTCTTAGGCTAGGTGGTCAGTGGGAATAAAAAAATTAAATAAAGCCTGTGGTCAGTAGCAGAAAGAATCACTGAAATCAGTGGGAAGAATAATGCTCCATCATTGTTATCAGTGGGATGAACAGTTCTCCATCACTGAAATCAGTGGGAGGAATAGTGCCCCATCATTGGTATCAGCGGGAGGAACAGTGCTCCATCATTGGTATCAGCAGGAGGAACGGTGCCCCATCATTGGTATTGGTTGAAGGAATAGTGCCCCATCACTGGTTTCAGTGTGAGGAATAGTGTACCCGTTACTGGTATCAGTGGGAGGAATAGTACTCCATGCTTGGTATCAGTGGGAGGAATAGTCCACCATGATTGGTATAAGTGGTAGGAATGGTGCACCATCATTGGTATCAGTGAGAGGAATAGTGCCCCACAGGGGCGGACTGACAACTCATGGGGCCCCCGGGCAAAAGGGGATCATGGGGCCCCTGTGTCCTTGCCCACACTCAAAAAAGCCTATAAAAAAGGCACCAGGGGCATTTCATGGGGCCCCCTACTGACCCCGGGCCCTCGGGCAGTGCCCGAGTGCTCGAATGGTCACTCCACCCCTGGTGCCCCATCACTGGAACTAGTGGGGGAAATGGTACTCTATCATTGGTTTCATTGTGAGGAATACTGCCCCATCATTGGTAACAGTGGGAGGAATAGTACCCCATCATTGGAGCTAGTGTGGAAATGGTGCCCCATCATTGGTATCAGTGTGAGGAATACTGCCCAATCATTGGTATCAGTGGGAGGAAAAGCTCTCCATCGTTGGTATCAGTGGGAGGAATAGTGCTCCATCATTGGTATCAGTGGGAGGAATAGTGCCCCATCATTGGGATCAGTGGGAAGAATGCTCCCCCTATTACTGGGGGGAATAGTGCCCCCTTTTTGGTGTCAATGAGAGGATTAATGTCTTATATCAGTGGGAGTAATAATGCTCCAAGGGTCAGATAAAGGTAGGCAAAGGGCTGCAGTTTGGAGACCAATAATTTCGAGAGTATAGGTACAGTATGCATATTTTGGGGTGAATAATAATGAAGTATGTTTTGGGGGAAAATCAATGAAAGTGGTTTTAAACCCTAAAACAATAATATTGCAGATTACCAATACACAAATGGGGTTGTGGAATTTTGTTTCTTTTTTCAGGCTTTTTTTCCCTTCATTTTCACTTGGTGATCCAGGCAGTAACACACTTACTTTCTCAGAGTGTCTCCAGTCTGGTTGAAGGGGAACGGAGACCTCTTTGGACAGCAATATTGTCAGTCTGGAGGGAGTGAAGTGTTAGAAGTACATGCAAACAAATTATAGCTGCACTCCGGCTAGCACGTTTTAAGCAGTTACAGGTTTTTTTTCCCCTTTTTCCAATAAAGGTTTTACATTAATGAATAAATGATGACCATTGTAAGCAGTCCTGTCAGTGGTAAATGGTTTTTTTTCAATCCTCTGCCACATTTTCTGTACAGCTTGGTCTGGAAAAGGAAGGTACAAAATAGCAGGCTTACTGGCCGGATCGCCTGGCCAAAATAAAGGAAGATACTCTTCAAAAAATTAATGCAGCAAACACAGGTAAGGTTGTAATCTGCAATATAATACATTTTTATTTTTGGTTTCAATACAACTCAAAGTATACTCTGAGTAGTATATTAAGTAGGGAGGATGTTTGGGTTGAAATAGAACATGAGTTAAACTTGTACCCAGTCTGCTCACAGTTCTGCGCATGGGTGAGCAAACTTGCCATTTGGCCAAATCGGTGTCCTTAACCTTGTAACCCAACAGTGTGTCATTCAATGGCAAAGTAAGTGAAAACAGAGGGCACAGAGTAAGTGTAGTATGAGCACAGCTGTTCCAAGGTAAACGGTGCCAGATAGCACAGGAAAGCAGTATAACACCAGGGAAGCCTCAGATGATATTACAGGCTATGGGAGGGCCGGTGGGCATAGCAATGTGTTTTGATGGACCTCCTTCTTTCTTAAGCCCAACATTCCTCCTAGAGAAAGAAGGTGGCCCTTTGAAACGCGTTGCCACCCACCAGTCATCTTGTTGCATGTGACATCATCCATGAGGCTTCCTCACTGTTATACTGCTTTCCTATGTTATCTGGCAGCGTTTCTCTTGGAACAGCTTTGCTTTTTACACACCGACAACACTGGTCCCTGAAATATTTCATGTGGATTAGGTTTGTGCATGTCTTTTAAGCAGGCCGTAGACAGTGCAGTTTTCTTTTCTGTAACCACGAGTTGCAGGACAGAAAATCCCGAGAGTCCCCCCATCAACACAGTCAGTGTTGATGGGGGAATCCCTCCTGCTGAGGTATTGTTTTTTCCCAGTGGGGGGTGTGGGGAGTCATCCCTACTGTGATGGTTCCCAGTGATTATTGAGAGCGGTTGACAATAATCACATGAAAAATCTGACAGGCTGGTTGTACCCAAGTCGTACAACAATCAAATTAGGTACAACTAGCCTGCCCATAGATGGTTCAAAGCTTGTCTGGTCCCTGCTGAACTGGCCGAAATTTGAAACATCTATGGCCTTTAGACTCTCGCTTGTGGCATAGTAATTAAGGCATATTTTATGGGTAAAAGGACTGTGGCATATGTCTTGTGTTTATACACTGAGTAGGCTCATGTATTATTTAACAATGTGATAAACGATTGGCCGCAGGTGCTAGATATTGATTTATCAGTGGGTAGCTTTTACTTCCTTCGTTCTCAGTTCCATTTCCTCTCTATGATGTCAGCGAGATGCTGGTAATTGGTCCTTTGAAGTGAAAAGAGCTCACTTACGAAGTGTATTGTTGCTCCCCATTCATGATGGATCAGACAGTAAAAAGAACCTTACAGATGTTGTTAGTCCTAGCATTTCCATCAAAAAATAGTGTTGGCTGGATTTCCTCCTTAATTGACAGACACTTCTGCACATTTTTGTCATTCCTACTACAAAACAGTAATGTCTGTGGAAGTTCTCATTTATCAAGGTCATGGTATATCTGGTAGTAGTTAGTCACATTCGACTGGACTTGTGTGCGGATGTTGAAGATGTTCTGTAGCTTCTCCAGACAAAAGAATCCGAAGGAGAGAAAATCGAGGTCGGTACATGGGAGATCTTTCCTAGAAGAAAGCAAGCAGGAATGGTGGTAACAAGTGAGAACTCCAGGACATGGCCCCTTAAAGATGTGCAAAATGATGACATAATTGGTCTGTGAATAACACAATTCAGGGTTTATGTATAAAAGAATTTGCCCTACAGATGTCTTCAGTAAACAATCACTGTATTGTTTGTAATATTTTCTATTATGATCGTCAGCTCCATCTAGTGGCCATAATGATGTATTTTTCTGAAACACCTCAATCAAAAGAAAATACTGCATTATGGCCATTAGATGGAGCTGAGGATCATAAGAGATAATCATATTACAAACAATACTGTGATGATTTGTTTTGCCTGTGCGAATTATAAAGACATCCACATGGTGATTTTTTTATATACATAGACACCTTTCTGTCTTTGGGAGGCTACAATCACTCCAACACTAAATTTATTTAGAGAGCCACAGTTTTCACCCAGGCTAGACATTAAAAATGGCTGCCTTTGTTCACCTCCAATAGATGGAGAATGATAGAATTATTATTTTTTTTTACAGATGAAACATATGGATGTTTTGCTTTCTGTTCATCTTACAGATAATGACAAGGACAACACATTTATGGCAGGACAATAAATTATACCATTATTGGCAATTATTTAGCAAATGCTAGTTGCCTGGCTGTCGTGTCAAGCCTCTGGCTTCAATAGTTTGAGTCAGTTACCCAGAACAAGTATGTAGATAAGGATTTTTCACTTTACTTTAACTATTTGCTCCAGATCAGTTACTCTGGGGTCTGTGCGAATGTGTCAAGCATTCACACGGGTGCCACAAATTTTTACCGTAATTTCCTTAAAGTGGAACTCGCCTTCATCCTAGCAATTCGGTGTCCAGGAGTTCTTTGCCACTGACATCTTCAGCCAGTCTGCTTCCAGGTACAGATTTTGGACCATATCATTAGACAGTCTTCTTCCAGGTATAGATCTTTGGATATTTTCCTTAGCTGGTCTTCTTTCGGGTACAGATCTTTGGTCATTTTCATTAGCCAGTCTTTGTCCAGATAAAGATCGTTGGCCATTTTCATTAGCCGGTCTTCTTCCAGGTACAGATCTTTTGGCCATTATCATTGGTCAGCCTTATTCCAGGTACTGCTTGTTGGCCTTTTTGATTAGCTGGCCTTCTTCTCGGTTGAGATCTCTTGTCATTTTCATTAGCTGGTCTTCTCGGTAGAGATCTTAGGTCATTTTCATTAGTTGGTCGTCTTTCAGGTATAGATCTTTGGTCATTTTCATTAGTCGGCCTTCTTCCAGATAAAGATCGTTAGCCATTTTTCATTAGCTGGTCTTCTTCCAGGTATAGATCTTTGGCCATTTTTATTAGCCGGTCCTATTCCAGGTACTGCTTTTTGGCCATTTTCATTAACTGGTCTTCCAAGTACAGATCTTTGCCCATTTTCATTAGCCAGTCTTCTTCCAGGTAGAGATCTTTGGTTATTTTTATTAGCTGGTCTTCCATTTACAGATCTTTGGTTGTTTTCATTGGTCAGTCTTCTTCAAGGTACAGATCTTTGCCCATTTTCATTAGCTGGTCTTTTCCAGAGAAAGATCTTTTGGCCATTTTTATTGGCCGCTCTTCTTCTGGGTACAGTTTGTTGGACATTTTCATTAGCCTTCTTCAAAGGTACAGATCTTTGGCCCTTTTCATTATCCAGTCCTCTTCCAGGTATAGGTCTTTGGCCATTTTTACTGTCTGCTATTCTTCCAGGTACTGTTTATTGGCCCGTTTCATTAGCCAGTCCTCTTCTAGATACAGGTCTTTGGCCATTTTCATTGGCTGTTCTTCCTTCAGATACTGCTTGTTGGCCATTTTCATAAACCTCTCTTCTTCCAGGTACAGATCTTTGGCTATTTCAATGGCAGGGTCAAGATGACATCATTCCCGCGCATGCATGAAATCATACACTGAGCTGCATGTGTGTAAGATACTTTAATGCAGAAGAGACATTGTTTGGTTGATTTATTAAAACGGGAGAGTGCAAAATCTGGTACAGCTCTGCATAGAAGCCAATCAGCTTCCAGTTTTTTTTCTTAATTGAACAAGCTTAAGATTTATTTATTTCAGGTACTTATATAGCGCCGTCAATTTACGCAACGCTTTACACACATATATATTGTACATTCACATCAGTCCCTTACCCTTCAAGGGGTGTACAATCTAAGGTCCCTAACTTATATTCATACATACACATATTAGGGCCAACTTAGACAGGATCCAATTAACCTCCCAGCATGTCTTTGGAGTGTGGGAGGAAACCCATGCAAGCACAGGGAGAACATGCAAACTCCATGCTGGAGGCACAATGGTCAGGAATCAAACCCATGACTCATTTACTGCAAGGCAGACGTGCTAACCGCTAAGCCACTGTGCCGCCCATAGATAGATACATACATACATAGTGCTACCCCAGGAGCCACTGTAAAGGATGGGTCCTCTTGTTCTTTGTCCTTACCTTTCAAGAATCTCAACCTCTCTGAAACCGGAGTACCCAGAGGAAACCCACACAAGCATAGGGAGAACATGCAAACTCCAGGCAGGTGGTGCCGTGGCTGGGATTCGAACCAACGACCCTAGTACTGCCAGACGGAAGCGCTAACCATTTAGCCACTGTGCTGCCCTTAGAAGCTGATTGGCTACCATGCACGGTGCACCAGATTCTGAGTGCTCAACTTTTAATAAATCAACCAAACTATGTCTCTTCTGCATTAAAATCCTGCCTGATTGCATCTTTTTTCCCCTAAATATTCACTATCCCTATTTTTCCCAACTGAGGTATATCAGGAACATAAAAACGCATTATTGCCAATAGATGGCACTTGTGATCCTGGGAAATGAACATATTAGGCAAATTACTGCAAAGATTTGTGGCATCTGTGCAATTGATTGATGTATACGCACATCCAATGTTTTATTCACAGACCCCTAAGTGACTAAGAAAATATGGAAGCCAAAAGGATCAACCCAACAGCCAGGCACCCTTTACCATGACAGATATACGTTAATATCAGTAAATTAGGAGAGAGGTCGCATATCATGTTCGCGTTGTGCATCTATTTGAAGGAGTTCAGAGTTTTCCTTTTAAGGGCTAATGAAGACCATCAATAAATAAACATGTGATAGGTATAACGCAGCTCAATGGTATAAATTGTATGCGCGTGATTAACAGGCACATAAACACCACCGCTATCTGCCAAGCACGAAGGAACAAAAGTCAGATTAAACAGCTTGGCGACAAAATCGGGTGAGTCAGCATATTTGGAAAGCGCTGCAGGGTTTTGAGGATTTAAATGATTATATTTGTGGAAAGGCAATGAGCACATAATGACCACTGTGTGTGGATCTTAAGTCTTTCGATTTTTAATTTGTATCTTGGAATTACCAGCAGAAAAGTCATTTGTGCATATATAACAAAGTTTACAGCAACACGATGGTAGCGTATGCAGCGTAAAAATGACAGGCGGGATTTCAGAAATGTTTAACCCCTTTACGGCCGGCCAACACATATGTGCAGCGGCAAAAGGGTGGACTTTAGCGCCCAGACGCCACACACATGCGTCGCTGGGCAGCTGATGCTTATGTGCTGAGAGTGCGCTCAATGCCTGCTCTAGGTACAAACAACGAGCTGTCAAAGACGCATTATCTAGTAGCCGCAATGAGCGTTCCCGCTGTGCGATTTTGATATTGCGATTTTCACGCAATTCTGTGTGTCGCATAGGACAGCCTATTCACTTGAATAAGCTGCCCTATTCACATTTGTCTCTCAAAAAAGAAGCTCCTGTTTGGGTGACAAGCTTCACGCAATTTATGAAGGCGCGGTTTGCCACGACTGCAGAGAGATCCTGTCACACAAAAATTGTGGCCTAATCACATCACTTTTGGGGAGCCAATGAAGGATAATGGTACCCAAATGGGCACAGTGTGTTGTGCTGCGATTGCCACATGATTTGGGATCGTGGGCGAAATCGCAGATATTCTGCCCACAATCCCGATTTGCAAGATGTGAGTGGGGTCTAAGGAGTGGTGGCTGGTGGATTTGGCTTGTGACGATGTGACCACTGACCAGAAAAATATATTTGAAATATATTTTTTAAATATTCTTCTCAAATATATTGCCATATATTTGAAATACTACAATTTCGGCCATATTCAATATATTTCAATTAAAAAAAAACAACTATATATATATATATATATATATATATATATATATATATATATATTTATTGCATGTTGAAATGTGTTTTTATTACAAAATATCTAAAAAAAAAATTTGTAAAAATAAATTTCAAATAAACTGTATGTCTTTAAACATACAAACAGGGGCAGACTGCTCATTTGGGAACTCGGGCACTGCCCGAGGGCCCGGGGTCAGTAGGGGGCCCCATAATATGCCATTGGTACGTTTTCATAGGCTTTTTTTGAGTGTGGGTGAGGACACAGGGGCCCCATGACAGGGACGGACTGACAACTCATGGGGCCCCCATGCATTCCAAAAATGTAGATTTGTATGCAGGGGTGGACTGACAACTCATGGGGCCCCCGGGCAATAGGGGATCATGGGGCCCGTGTCCTCGCCCACACCCAAAAAAGCCTATGAAAGGTACCAGGGACATCTCGTGGGGCCCCCTACTGACCCAGGGCCCTTGGGCAGTGCCCGAGTTCTCCAATGGTCAATCCGCCCCTGCCCCATGATCCCCTATTGCCAGGGGGCCCCATGAGTTGTCAGTCCACCCCTGCATACAAATCTACATTTTTGGAATGCATTTACAAATATATGTAAAAATATATGTTAAAACAACTTTTTTATATGTTCAAAAAAATCAGAAGAATATATTTAAAAAATATATATATTTTTAAAAAAAATATATGTATATTATATATATACTTATTGAAATATATTTTGAAATATATTGAATATGGCCAAAATTGTAGTATTTAAAAAATATGGCAATATATTTGTGAAGAATATTTTTAAAATATATTTCAAATATATTTTTCTTCCATGTGGGCGGCCAAGTGGTTATCGGTCCTTTCCACCCCCTAGGCGTTCAGAACTGTTTATTAGGATGTCAGGGCAGGCAGGAAGGGGTTAAAGCTGAACTCCAGGAAGATACAGAAGACATATATTTAACAACACATCATTAAATTACTTTTTAAAAGTGCAGCTAGTATAAGTACCTAAACTTGACTTGATATCAGCCTTTCCCTTATAGATCAGCACGTATGTAGAAAACCAGAAAATTCATGTGTTTTGTAATCTGATGGTGGCACCGTTGATTTTGAAATCTGACCACCCAAGCCTTTCATTTCACCTCGTGTTGCTAAAGAAAAGAATTTCCATGGCCAAGAGTTTTCTTTTTTTCCCCCGGTCGCAGCTCATGCTCATTTCTTTTTCAATTACATTTCTCGCACGATTCTCCCATCATTGATTAGAAACTCGATCATTTTTAAAAGAATTTCCAACATACCAATCATTCAAATTCTATGATCGCTCAAAAATCGGCCGTTGCTGTGGCCCCCTACTGGTGCGAAATTCGAAGAAAAATTCTTAGAAAAAATGTTCGAAAGAAAATTATTTTGGAATTCGACCCATGTATGGCCGGCTTTTGATTAGAAGAGGGTGGGGCAGGACTGAGAGACGATCAGGTGTGTTGCATGCAACTATTCTGACAAAGCACATGCTGGCAGGAGGAGAGAGCAGGGCGAGCAGGGACATGACCTAATTTTTTTTATTGTCAAGTCAGCAGGCTGGAGATAGAGAGATGATGCCACTTTATTTCCTAAGGCTTGGTTCACATCTATGCGGTTTTTTTAGGGCTTTTTTGCAGAAACGCACTACAGTCCATTTAACATGGTTTCCTATGGAACATGTTCACATCTATGCTTTTTTGTGCTGCATTTTTGGAAAGGGTCAGGGACTTCTTGAAATGCTAAAAGCAGTGTTTTGCTACAATCGAGTTCATTGGAAACCCTGCTGACACACATGTAGTACATTTGTGCCACGTTTTCAGCATTTTGCATTTTTATTCTGCCCAGCAACAAAAATATTTCCCCTGTAACAAAGAAAAAAGAAAAGTTGAAAAATAAACGCAAAACAAGGTAAAAACACGGCAAAAATGTGCGTGTAAAAACACAAAGCTAAATGCAAAAGGCATTGCAAAGGGGATCAAAAGAAGACTGCATAGGTGCAAACCAGGCCTAAAGCTGAATTCAAGTCTTGCCTGCTTATCTGGAGGACAGCTTTAGGCTCCATGCACACTAGCATTTTTTTAACACTGGAAAAAATGCTGGTAATAACATATTTTTAGTAGCTTTTAGTAGCATTTATTAGAGCTTAGAAGTGTTTAGGAGCATTAGTGTTTTATTAGCATTTTTACAGTACATGTAGAAACCTTCCCTCCCCCAAAAATCTAGGAAAAAGCTGTTAGTAGCGTTTAGGAACATTTAGCGGTTTTTTTTTCTGCTGGAAAAACACTCCAAAGAACTCTACAAGAAAAATGTTTGTTTTTGTGCTTTTGTTTAGAAGCTGAAGATCAAAAACCGCTAATAGCCTAATGTAGTGTGCATCGACACATAGGAAAACAATATTTAGCTTCTAGGAACAGAAACAAAATGCAGATAACAGCTTCTATGAGCTTAAACCGATGCTAGTGTGCATGGAGCCTAAAAGCTGAAGTTTGATCCGCTTCTATTTTTGCATCCTTGGTTCCTACCTCACCCTTCCTCGGCCTACTAATGAAATTATTAAATAAAACAATTTAATTGTCTGTACATAGCTTATTTTAGATTCAGTGATGTCATTGCTGGATCTCTGTGCTTCTCTATGCAATGCAGGTAGATTGTGGCTGGAGGGGAGGGGCTAGTAGGCTGCTAACTGAAAACATCACAGCACTCTGTTTTAGTAATCCTCTCAAGAGACCTCAGCACTAATGCAAGCAATGGACTGGCTCCTGGGAGGAGTTTTGCAATTATCAAAATGCCTTAACGGGTGGATGTCAGTCTGCAGGAGTGGCTGTCTGTATGCAGACTACCAGGGGCGGACTGACAACTCATGGGGCCCCCAGGCAATAGGGGATCATGGGGCCCCTGTGTCCTTGCCCAAACTCAAAAAAGCCTATGAAAAAGTTACCAGGGGCATCTCATGGGGCCCCCTACTGACCCCGGGCCCTCGGGCAGTGCCCGAGTTTCCAACTGGTCAGTCTGCCCCTGCAGACTACCCTAGGTAATACCCACAGGTGATGCTGAGCTTTCATGATTGAAAGAACTGAAATCCAGTGAATTGAAGGGGTAGGCTGGGGCAGGGGCGGACTGACAACTCATGGGGCCCCCGAGCAATAGGGGATCATGGGGCCCCTGTG
Organism: Staurois parvus; assembly: GCF_062004578.1. Classification (NCBI taxonomy): domain Eukaryota; kingdom Metazoa; phylum Chordata; class Amphibia; order Anura; family Ranidae; genus Staurois; species Staurois parvus. The sequence goes on from NW_028318143.1 coordinate 484,821, forward strand.
TCTTTGCCCAAACTCAAAAAAGCCTATGAAAAAGGTACCAGGGGCATCTCATGGAGCCCCCTACTGACCCCAGACCCTTGGGCAGTGCCCGAGTTTCCAAATGGTCAGTCCGCCCCTGAGCTGGGGACAGTCAGGCAGGGGAGGAAAGAGTTAGGCTGGCCATATATTTCTGTCCAATTTCCTTTTAGATTTACCTTCAACTATGTAGTACAAGGGCCTGCCTAATTGGATACAATTGAAGTGTTGTTAGGTTTGACCTCATATATGTTTTTTGGTAAATCTAAAGCAAAATTCTCAAGAAAATTGTATAATGTACGGCCAGCCTTAAAGGGGTAGGCTGGGGACAGTCAGGCAGGGGAAGAAAGAGTTATGCCGGCCACAGACGGGTCAAAAATCAGCCGATATTTGCACTGTTAGTGGGTTAATTGGTCGGCTGTTTTTCGGGTTTTTTGCAGTTTTAGTTGGAAAATTTGCGGCCGTTTTTTGACAATCGGCCTATTTTTCCCGGCAATGATGGGCAAATCGGCCGATCGTTTTACCGATTAAAAAATTTGCGCATGAGCCGTGACTTGCAAGGGACAGAAGTTATGGGGTGAACTTTGATTTTGTCGGCCGATTTTTGTTTTTTGTTTTTTTTTACTGTTGGTAACGTCCGCTGAACGAACAACCGATTTTTTTCAGGTTTTTTTTTTTCCCAAAAAATCGGCCGATGTTTGACCCGTCTGGCCATACATTATACTTCTTGAGAGTTTTCGTTTAGATTTACCAAAAACCATATATGAGGTCAAACCTTAATAACACTTTCAATTGTATCCAAATAGGCAGGCCTTGCACTACATAGTTGAAGGTAATTCTAAAGGAAATTTGGGCAGAAATTGGACAGAAAATTGTATAGTGTATGGCCAGCCTTAGATGATGATGGACATCTTCCAACCAGGAAATGAGGAAGGATCTCTCTGAATTGCTGCTGTTTCTAATGAACACTGTGAGAAGCTCACAGTGTGCAGTGAAATCAGAGTTAGCAATGTCAATAGAGGAGAGGAGCTGACACAACTGTGCAAGACTGAAGGCTGAAGAAAACTTTACCCAGGGGCGGACTGACCATTTGGAAAACTCGGCACTGCCCGAGGGCCCGGGGTCAGTAGGGGGCCCCACGAGATGCCCCTGGTACCTTTTTTCATAGGCTTTTTTGAGTTTGGGCAAGGACACAGGGGCCCCATGATCCCCTATTGCCCGGGGGACCCGTGAGTTGTCAGTCCGCCCCTGACTTTACCCAACACATAACTTTGTGCTGTATGTTAGTTTTTCGTTTAGTGATCGCCGCATTGACGTGTCACTCGGTCTCATTTGTTTTCCCCAATTATTTTTTATTCCTTGCTTTGGGCAGAATCGGTATTCTTATGGGAATGTCTCACAAGCGGAATATCCAAGAGTCCTGCATAGGATTTAACTCCAGCAACCGCATAAAACTGAACTACTTACATTTTATGTAGATGTGGCCCTAATGGCGTTCCTCTCAATGACTGAATGGAAGGGCCCTTTATATTACATTAGTGCGTTCTACCCAGGAATGCCAAGTACAAGCCTACAGTGTGTCATTGTCTATATCTTCCTGTGATTTCTCAGTGTTTGACAGCTGTCATCCCAGCCTGGGCCAGTGTAAGCATTGCATTACCTTGTCTGCATCTGCTCTGTCACTGCTGACAAGGACTAAAACTGTCACCACAATCTGATTCACATACCTGTTTGATTCAACGTTCAATGCTAGGAGCAGGGCCAGATCTAGCCTATCTGTTCTGGGGGAGCAGTATTAAAGTGTTACTAAACCCACAACAGTAATATCAGTCTCGGGCGGACTGACCATTTGAAAACTTGGTCACTAGGGGGCCCCATGAGATCCCCCTGGTACCTTTTTTCATAGGCTTTTTTGAGTTTGGGCAAGGACACGGGCCCCATGATCCCCTATTGCCCAGGGGCCCCGTGAGTTGTCAGTCCACCACTGATCAGTCTGTATATGCAGGAAAGCATGCTTGTTATACTCACTGTGGAACCTAAGGGGTTAATCCTCTGCATTGTTAAAAATGCTGATTGATCCTGACTTCTCTGATCCTCCCCTTCTCCCAGTGTCCCCTCTTATCTCCTTATTATTATTATACAGTATTTATAAAGCGCCAATGGTTCGCTCAGTGCTGTACATTACAAAGGGGGACAGAACATGTGACAGAACAATACCAATACAATGCAAAACATGAGGGGATTGAGGGCCCTGCTCTTTCAAGCTTACAATCTAGGAGGGAGGGGATGGTGGTACAGGAGGAGATAGCTGTGGGGGATGGAGTGGTAGGAAGAGTGGAGGCAATTAGCAGAGGGTGGGGTAGGCTTCCCTGAAGAGATGGGTTTTCAGGGGAGGAGAGTAGGTGATAATCTGATGGGTTGGGGCAGGGAGTTCCAGAGGATGGGAGACACCCTGGAGAAGTCCTGGAGGAGGGCATGGGAGGAGGAGACCAGGGAACTAGAGAGAAGGAGGTCTTGTGAGGAGCGGAAAGTATGTTTTGGGTGGTATTTGGATACCAGATCGGTGATGTAGTTTGGGGTAGTATTATGAACAGCTTTGTACGTCAGTGTTAGCATTTTGAATTTTATCCGTTGGGCAATCGGATGCCAGTAGAGGGGTTGGCAGAGGGGGTGGCAGATACGGAGCGGTTTGTGAGGTGGATGAGTCTGGCCGCAGCATTCAAGATGGACTGAAATGGGGATAGCCTGCGGTGATAGAAGTTGTTAAGAAAGAAAAGGAGGAGCGGAGTGTGCGTGTTGGGCGGTACTTGGATATTAGTTCAGTGATGTAGTACGGGGCAGTATCTTATAAAGTCCCTTAAATATTTAAGCTGCTCACTCTGATATTCTTCCCACTGTAATTCTAGAATCCTCTAGAATGCAGCAGGAGGCAATCAGAACGGCAGCCTTTGAGAAACTGAGCAGGCCTGAACAATCAACCCCTGCTCTTCTGATTACAGAGGAGCTAGCTACATTTAGCTGACTGCCTACACTACTATAGGAGGTGCTACATTTGTATAGACTGGAGTAGGAACAACTTTACAAAGGTTCCTTGTCAATCAAATCATGTTTGGAAAAAAAAAAGCTCTCTTCTTTTGGAGCACTTAAATCCACTTCTGCTTCAGAATATTTTACCCCCTTCATGACTAGGCCATTTTTATGCTATTTAGCACTTAACTGGTGATTGTGTGGTCATGTAATGCTGTACCCAAACTAATATTTTTTTCACACAAATAGAGCTTTTTTTTGTAGTATTTGAGCACCACTGGGTATTTTATTTTTTGCATTGTTAAAAAAAACCCCAAAAAACCCGTACATTTTGAAAAAAAAGATATTTTTTACTTTCTGCTATAAAACGTATCAAATAAAAAAAATAAAAATATCAAATTTCTTTATACATTTTGGCCAAAATGTATTCTGCTACATGTTTTTGATTAAAAAACACCCCAATAAGTGTATATTGATTGGTTTGTGCGAAAGTTATCCATATGGAAGAAAAAAAATATTTGAAATATATTTTAAAAATACTCTTCCCAAATATATCAAATATATTGCCATATATTTGAAATACTAAAATTTTGGCTATATTCAATATATATATATATATATCTATAGATATAGATATAGATATATATATATAGTGTGTGTGTGTATGTATATATATATATATATTTGTGTATGTGTGTGTATGTATGTATGTATATGTATATATATATATATATATATATATATATATATATATGTGTGTTGAAATGCGTTTTTTTTTTTTGCAAAATATATGAAAAATATTTAAAAACATACATTTCAAATATACTGTATATCTTTAAAAATACAAATCTACATTTTTGGAATGCATTTACAAATATATATAATATAAATAATGTAATGTTAAAAAAAATCTGATGAATATATTTAAAAAAAATATATTTTTAAAAATATATTTTTTAAATATATTCTTCAGATGCCACTGACATCACCAATGACATACAGTAATCAATAATAATATTAGCTCCAAAGAGCAGGGCCCTCCTAACCCTCTTGTATTGAACTGTATTGTTGCTGTATTGTCTCCCTTGATATTGTAAAGCGCTGAGCAAACTGTTGGCGCTATATAAATCCTGTATAATAATAATAATACTATACACTGTCACTGTATTAATGACATTGGCTGGGAAGGAGTTAACATCCAGGGTGATCAAGGAGTTAAATATGTGGTGCTTAACAATGTGTAATGTGCATACAGGGTGCTGCTTTTACTAATAGATCTCCCATTTTCTTTATCCCTGCTTTGTAGGGATGAGAAACTATCAGATTGCTCCCTCTGTACAGAGCTCTGTGTTATTTACCAACACAAAGCTCTGGGCTGTGATTGTACACAGCCGATCAGCAGGTCCCAGCCATGAATCGTTGGCCTGGACTTGCTGACAGTCTCCTGCTGTGCACAACCACAGTAGGTTCCAGTCGGAGGCCAGCATTTGCGCGCCCCGAAACTCGGAAGTAAGCAGCAACATACGGATATGACGCTTTGCCTACAGCAGCCACCCGTCTGCAGTACATCATTAAGTTGACATTGTGCAATATTATATTTACGTCCAGGAAAACAAATCAGTTACTCAATTCTAGTAATAAAACTAAAATAGTTATGAATGTAAAGTATACAATCGTTTGATTTTTTTCTTTCGAGGACAGCAGCTGATCTGGTATGAAAATTTCCTTAAATCATACAATTGTGTATTCTTTATGCTGCCCAATCACGTTTTGCTTTTTCCAATCTTCCTTTCAATTTCCACTAACATCCGTCCAATCATTTTTTCAATTTCCTTTTCATTCTTTCCGTGTGTTTTGTTGAGAATTTGGAATATACTGATATCGTGATGGGTTTTATACAGAACAAAAGCAACTTTGCCATAACTTCCTGCAAACTTTGTAAAGCCTGATGTCTATAATCATTCCGATCATTTCTACTTCAAAGAAAAAAATGGCTGTAGAAAGTTCACACTTTTTTAGCGTGTTCCATTGGACACAATTAACCTAACTTGTATAAGAATATTGTATATACAGATAAAACATTTTTTTTATTTTGGATAAATTATAATTATTTATTACAGGTATTTATATAGAGCTGTCAATTTACGCAGTGCTTTACATATATATTGTACATTCACATCAGGCCCTAACCCTCAAGGGGTGTACAATCTAAAGTCCCTAACTCACATTCATACATACACATACTAGGGACAATTTAGACAGGAGACAACCTACCGCAATAATAATTATAAAGACCAAAAGCACACCAGTCTTGCGCATTACCTCAGCAACAAGAATTTTATTGAAGGATAAAACCGATGTATACATCACAATTTCAAAAACATGTGTTATCCAATACTTGACAATCAGACCCGAGCAGGGGCGGACTGACAACTCATGGGGCCCCCGGGCAATAGGGGATCATGGGGCCCCGGTGTCCTTGCCCAAACTCAAAAAAGCCTAGAAAAAGGTACCAGGGGCATCTCATGGGGCCCCCTACTGACCCTGGGCCCTCAGGCGGTGCCCAAGTTTCCAAATGGTCAGTCCACCCCTGGACCAGAGTCATGTGTTAGTCCCAACTGAAGGAAGACCCTGTAGAAAGTCTGACGTTTTTCGACGGGAGATCCCTTCTTCCTCAGAGCCCTGAGGAAGAAGGGATCTCCCTTCGAAATGCGTCAGCCATTCTATAGGGGACTTGCATATGACTCTGGTCTGGATAACACATGCCTATGAAATTGTGATGTTTGTGAGAATACATCTGTTTTATCCTTCAATAAAATTCTTGTCACTGAGATAATGCGCAAGGCTGGGGCGCTTTCTTTTGTTCTTTATTACAGTACTGTCCTAGGCTTCCCCAGCCTTTCTTAAGAGCCACACAACTTTTGATCTATTGGTGATTATGTTGTCGTGGAGGAAGGTTAGTCCACTAATTCCTGATCTGGGTCTCTGAGTGCAGGAGGTGACTTTTTGTATTCTCTAATAATTATTATTATTATTATTATTATTATAATACAGAATTTATATAGCACCAATAGTTTGCGCAGCGCTTTACAATATAAGGGATTAAGTACAATTACAATACATTTCAGTACAGAAGAAATTAACCTACCAGCATGCCTTTTGGAGTGTGGGAGGAAACCGGAGTACCTGGACGAAACCCATGCAGGCACAGGGAGAACATGCAAACTCCAGGCAGGTGGGGCTGTGGTTGGGATACAAACCAATGATCCAAATACTGCCAGGTGGAAGTACTAACCATTTAGCCACTGTAATTATGAAATGGTTTAAGCCCCTGCATTTTTCTTTACTTATGTCCCACTGGGGATCAATATATTACAGCTTACCAATCCTTAGATGTAGTGGCTGCATTCTTTATCCTCTTAGGCTTTTCCCCCTTATTTTCACGTGGTGATCCTGCCAGGAATTCACTTCCTGTGGCTACATTCACTCCTCCACTCTATTTCTGGAGGAGCAACTTGAACAGCAGCATTGTCAACCTGTGGAGGGGGAAGTGTTAGGACCCATTCTCAAGGGGTACTTGACTGCGAGCCCCATGCAGGTCCATGTATCCCTGGCATGGGGACGCACAGGTGTTGCGTGTATCCACCTTCAACTCTCTACTCTCGCCACCCCCACCTCCACCCAGCACCTCACTCACTGCCCTTGAGATTGCCAATCACTTCAAAAACAAGATTGACACAATTCGCAAGGACATTGCCGCAACTCACACGCCTTCTCAACCCGTCCCCTCTCACACAGCTACCCCCTCATCCCCCCTCCCCCTCGACATAACCCACAGGGACTTCGTCGCTGCTCAAACTCCCTCCAACCCCCTTCCCCCTCACTCAGCTACCCCCTCTACACCCCTCTCCCACGGCCCCACCACTGCTCTGACCTCCTCTCCCACCCCACCCTACATTCCTCATACTGAAGCTCCCCCAACACTCCGCACCTTTGACCTTACTACCATCGAAGAAGTCTCCAAGATCCTCTCTGATGCCCGCCTCACCACCTGCCCCCTTGACCCTATCCCCACACAACTCCTACAACCTCCCTCCCCCTCCATCTTACGCTCCCTCACCCACATCTTCAATCTCTCCCTCTCCTCCGGCACTTTCCCTTCCCCTCTGAAACATGCACACATCACCCCCATACTTAAAAAGCCCTCCCTGGACCCCAATGACCCGAACAACCTCAGACCCATCTCCCTGCTCCCATTTACATCTAAACTCCTCGAGCGCCTAGTCTACGCCCGCCTATGCTCTCACCTCAACGACAACAACCTCCTCGATCCCCTACAGTCCGGCTTCCGTCCCCTACACTCCACCGAAACTGCCTTACTCAAACTCTCCAACGACCTGCTAACCGCCAAAGCTAATGGCCACTATTCAGTGCTCCTACTCCTTGACCTCTCTGCGGCCTTTGACACAGTCGACCACCCCCTCCTCCTCAAAAAACTACACTCCCTCGGCCTCAGAGATTCTGCTCTCTCCTGGCTCTCATCCTACCTGTCACAACGCTCTTTCAGCGTTACCTATAATGCCACCACCTCCCTCTCACTCCCCCTCTCTGTTGGGGTCCCCCAAGGCTCTGTCCTCGGGCCCCTTCTCTTCTCCATCTACACCTCCTCCCTTGGCCAACTCATACACTCTCACGGCTTCAACTACCACCTCTATGCCGACGACACACAAATCTATCTCTCAACCCCCCACCTCACCCCCTCGGTCTCCGCCCGAATCACACACCTGTTGAGCGACATATCAGACTGGATGTCGCTCCACTTCCTTAAACTGAACCTCTCCAAAACCGAGTTTCTTGTCTTCCCTCCAGCCCGGACACCACCCCCCATTGACTTCTCCATCATGTCCAACAACGCCACCATCAAACCCGCCCCGCAGGCCAGAGTACTTGGTGTCATTTTGGACTCCAACCTATCCTTCCAGCCCCAAGTCCACTCTTTAACAAACTCATGCAGACTCCACCTCCGCAACATCGCCAAAATCCGCACGTTCCTAACTCCAGAAACCACTAAACAGCTCATCCACTCCCTCATCATATCGCGACTCGACTACTGCAACTCCCTCCTCACTGGCCTGCCTCGCCGCTGGCTATCCCCGCTTCAGTCCATCCTGAATACGGCTGCCAGACTCATTCACCTTTCCAACCGCTCCGTTTCCGCCACCCCCCTCTGCCAATCCCTCCACTGGCTTCCGATTGCGCAACGGATCAAATTCAAAATCCTAACACTGACGTACAAAGCTGTCCACCATACTGCCCCGAACTACATCACTGACCTAATATCCAAGTACCGCCCAGCACGCACACTCCGCTCCTCACAAGACCTCCTTCTCTCTAGTTCCCTGGTCTCCTCCTCCCATGCCCGCCTCCAGGACTTCTCCAGGGTGTCACCCATCCTCTGGAACTCCCTGCCCCAACCCATCAGATTATCACCTACTCTCCTCTCCTTTAGGCGCACCCTGAAAACCCATCTCTTCAGGGAAGCCTACCCCGCCCCCTGCTAACTTGCCGACCTCCTCCACTCTTCCTACCACTCCATCCCCCACAGCTATCTCCTCCTGTGCCACCATCCCCTCCCTCCTAGATTGTAAGCTTGAAAGAGCAGGGCCCTCGATCCCCTCATGTTTTGCATTGTATTGGTATTGTTCTGTCACATGTTCTGTCCCCCTTTGTAATGTACAGCGCTGAGCGAACTATTGGCGCTTTATAAATACTGAATAATAATAATAATAATAATAATCCCTGTACCAGCAGTCCATAGAAATTTATTGGGACACACGGCTGCATGGACAAAGTTGCCACTTGTGGGAAAACACAGACCTGCACGGGGCAAGCAGTAAAATGCCCTATATGAGCAGACCCTTAGATGGACTAGTAGATTTGGATGGACTTTACAAAGAAAACTAACAAACAAAACCTAATTTCAGCTAACATGTTTAAAGCGTTACTAAACCCACAACAGTAAAATCAGTCTGTATATGCAGTAAAGCATGCTTGTTATACTCACTGTGGAACCTAAGGGGTTAATCCTCTGCATTGTGTAAAAAGGCCATTTGATCCTTTCTTCTCTGTTCCTACCCTTTTTCAAGTGATCTCCTGATAAGACAGACTGATCCAGTGGTCACATGCACATACTCAGTTTGGTGTGTATTGCTAGATAGGTTTTTTTTTTCTTGGGAGAGTGCAAGTGATCAGCACAGGGCCAATCAGCACTATCCAGACAGAGAGTCAGCGGTTTTGCACTCTTCTTAGAGCAGAAAGAAATTTCATCCTACAAGCTTTAGCTAGTGCTGGGCTGGGCACTGATAGAAGCAACAAGACTGCTCTAACTGCGGATGAGAAAAGGTATTTAGCAGTTTATATTTACTAAAATAATTGCATTTCCATGTTCTGTGTACAGAGGGAGACCAGATGTACAGTAGTGAATGCAGGGTCCGGAGTTAAGTAACACTTTTTAAGCAGTTTCAGAATCTTTTTTTTCTATTTGGGAGAAAGGGTTTACATAGATGAACAAGTAAGCACCCCTGTCAGTGATAAATGGTTTTGTTACAACCCTTTAATTTTCACGTTTGCTCTGTGGCTTGGCCTGTTAAAGGAATTTGAAAAATAACAGACTTAATGGTGGGATCAATAGTTGAAAATAAAGGGAAAAACTTTAAAAAAGATAACTAATACCGCTATCACATCTAATAATTGGTAAGCTGCAATATAATAAGATATTGTTTTGGGATTTAGATACATTTTAAAAAGCTGTCGTAGTAACAAGGGTGACCAGTAAAAAATTCTCCTCTGTCATGCCTGGAGTTTGCATGTTCTCCCTGTGCCTGCGTGGGTTTCCTCTGGGTACTCCGGTTTCCTCTTACACGCCAAAGACATTCTAGTAGGTTAATTGGATCCTGTCTAAATTGGCTCTAGTATGTGTATGTATGAATGTGAGTTAGGGACCTTAGATTGTACACATCTTGAGGGTTAGGGACTGATGTGAATGTATAATATATATGTGTGTAAAGCGTTGCGTAAATTGACATCGCTTTATAAGTACCTGAAATAAATAAATGCCCCGGTGGCAACTCAGACTTTTGGATTTTCCCTCAGTGGTAACAATGGTCACCAAGAAGAAGAGAGATTTAATCTTCCTAACTCCCTGCCAAGGATATAAGTATTAAAATCATGACGGGGTCATACACACACTTATATGTGAGTTGGTGAGTCGGGATGTGTTGGTGAGTAGGCCAAAGTCTTCAAAAGATTGAAGTCAGGAATCTGTCCAGGACAGTCAAGTAACTCCACACCAAGCTCATCAAACCATGTCTTTATGGAGCTGGAACAGAAAAGGTCCTTCCCCCAAACTGGTGCCATGTGGTTGGAAGCGCATGATCGTCTAAAATGTCTTTGGAGGTGGCAACTTTAACAGTAGATTTCCTTAGAAACACCTGAACTCAATGATGTGGTGCAGTGTCAATATGTTTGTGGATATATATACGTACACAGGGCTTTTTCAGCTGGAACTTGGTGGAACTAAGTTCCACCACCTCTGGCACAGGTCCTTTGCTCCCTGTTCACCACTATCATCTGTAAATACAAAAGTCCAGCTTCTGTGTTTGAAAGTGATAGAGTGGCTCCCAAAGATCGAATTTCCTGAGCATATCCCACTGAGTGTGGGATGGGGAAAGGGGAGATGCAGGTGCCATGGTTGAGTTGCTGCAATTACGTATTCTCTGAGAAAAAAAAGCCATATAGAGCCCTATTCTAGGCTGGATAAATTTAGTTTTGTCTCTGCTGTACTGAGCTGAGCAGCAATTTATTTTCCAGGTCTGGTCAGGTACCCTTAAAACAGAATTTCACCCAAAAGGGGAAGTTCCACTTCAAAGACTACTCCCCGTAAAGAATTGGTACCTTTAGGGAGTGGGTACCCGATTTTGAAAGGTACCCACTTCCATTCTTACCGCCTAAGCGATTGGAAGTGGAAGTTGTCCTCCCCCCTTTCTCCCTGTAGTCTTCTGGGACATGTGACAGGTCGCATATGCTCAGTGGGCACCCGGCTATGAAGCCGCAAGCTGTCACAACCAGGTGCCCACACTTAAGATGAGAGAGGACGTCCTGTGAACCTGGCTGGTGTAAACACACCGTTGGATCCTTGGACAGATGAGTGGCTGTTTTTTAAAAGTCAGCAGCTACAGTTTTTGTAGCTGCTGACTTTTATTTTTTTTCAAGTGAGACTGGAGCACTTATTTAAGACTGGTGAATGATTATGCCTACCTACCTCTGGAAGAATCTTCCAGGAATAGAGTGTGAGGATCAATGTTTGGACTATGCATATTTATCTGACCTCAGTCAAACCCTGGGAAGAAGTGCCAAACTGGTGTAGCTGGAGAGAAGATAAAGGTTTGGGAGGGCTTATTCAGACTCTCTTCTCCTGGGGTCTCTGCCCTTGGGATTCAGCCTATGTTACTGAAGAGCTATTTCTGTTAGGCCTCAGCATGTGCTTGGCTGAGGGCCAGGAGGAATCTGGATTTATATAATTTGCTGGAGGACACTACCTTAGGAAGCTGGGCTTGGAGAAGGACCCTGTTCACTGAAGAGTGTTACATAGGAGCTGCCTCTGGACATTTGGAGTAGGACCTATTGCCTAGACCTCCAGGTGTGCTTGTGCTTTGTGTGTTAGATGCCAGATGCTGCTACAAGGACTGTGATTGCTCTTACAGAATCTCAGACTAGCTGGCTGTCCCCTCCACCACCAACAATACTTAAGGCTGATACTGAAATACTGAGAATCTGTCCTCTGAAACTTGAATGTGTTTTAGGAGTATCCAACACCCTCATCCCTCCACCCACCTGTGTTTAAAGTACTGCAATAAATCTTCAAAACGACACCCCCAGATTGAGCCTGCATTTTGTGTGTGTGCTCTGGACCTGATATCTGGGATTGGCAGCCTATAAGCAAATAGGGGAGACCTCGTTTATTTCCAGAGGCCCCTGTGCTATATATATATAGCACCCTCCTAGATAGGTGCTAGCTAGAGTAGTTACATTTAGTTCTTTAGCTCCTCTGTAATCAGTGGAGCAGCTTATGATTGCTCTGAGTTTCACTGGTTGTGGGTTTGACTGCTTCCCCCTGCCTTCTGGATAGTTCTGGAATGTAGTGGGCTGAGAGAGTCAAATCTACAGCCTAAATATTTGTGGTCCCAGCCAATTCCTGTGGGAGGGTGCCCATTAGGTGGCTAGGAGAGTGCATAAATAATCTGAGGCTTAGCGCACTGGGGTTCTTGCTGTGCCTATTCATCTGCTCATTGAGGTCCTAGCTGGGTTAGTTGGGGGCCCTATTCTACTGAACTTTGCTTGAACTGATCGAGAGATTTATCTGTGGATCTGGTCTGAAGAGCCCACAGTGGACATGTCTGGCTGACAATAGGAGGCATCCAAATATGCAGGGACATTTATGACTACAGACTGGTGTGTGAGACCCCAGGGACTGTATGCTGCTGCTATCCCTCTTGTATTAGTGTCAGCCTGTGCTAAAAGGTGAACATTTCTTATGTTACCCCTGTGTAGCCTAGTCTATTATTTGCTGCTGCAAGGATTGTATTTGGGCTGTTACCTGTGTGGACTAGAATGAAAATGGAAGTTTGCAACCACCTGCCTTAGTATTTGGAGAAACGTTATCAGTAGGAATTGAATTAGGGTCTGCATGGGCTAATTTTGTATCAGCCCCCTTTCCCTAAGTTATCAGTCCTTTCACAGCAGAATAGCTAAAACGGGCATAAAAAAGAAAAGCTTTTCCATTAAAAGGATGAGGGCAAATGTTGCAAGGCATTCTGGGAGCCTCATCCATATTGCCTTTTTTACCAGACAACACAAATGTTCCTTCTAATATTTTTCATACCCAAGATGAAAAGGAGCAGGATGATGTGATTTGTCTTCTCATTCCGGAGGAGCAAGTTGGCTCTTATTTCAAATGTTGATTACAATAAATACATTTATCTCATGATATGTGAAGAGCCAGCAGACATATTTTCTTTACTTTCATATTTATGAAGTCTTTGTGGCAGAATGAATTGACACTCTGTGCATTTATAGCAGGCATGAGCGCTGTCCCCGGCTCCTAGCATTTATTCCCAGCGTTTGATGGAACACCAATCAAATTTTGTGATCTCAATTTACAGGCACGTTGGTCTCAGAACCATTGCAGATTACTTAAATATTCAGACATCTTTTTTTTCATGTATTAATGAACAATCTCAGTAGAGTAACAGAGATACTGAAAGAATATATCCTACTCATATTTGCAGTTTATTTCGGCTATATTTTTCTGTAAATGAATGTAAAAATGTGATAAATCTCGATTTCTTTATTGGTTTTTACAGCATAAGCTGTGCATGAATTTACAGGTAGTGGGCCCAGGAGAAGAACAAAATGGAGCCGGGCATGGTCCTTTACTGGAACATGGAAACCTGGATGAAAGTGGTGATGTTTTCCATATGAACTGACCAAATGTCAGCCTTTATTCACTTTTCTTTGGCATTTTTGCTCCCATCATAGCTACCTTGCTTAAAATTAATTGTGATCTTTTTTTGCTGCTTCTTATCTACAGCACACTGATGACATCCTCCCAGCCTAGGCAAAGTCCCCTGAAAAAAACATGCACCAATGGAAGCAGTACCAAACAATGGAGTCCAGAATAATGTGTTGGTTTACAGTAAAAACTAGCAAATGCGTTTTGGGGTCCAGAAGAAACCAGCGCTAAAAAAAAAACACAATATAGCAGCACTAGGGTTGTTGGTTGGAATCCCAACTATGACACTACCTCCGAGTACTCCGGCTTCCTCCCACCCTCCAAAGACATGCTGGTAGGTTAAATGGCTCCCGTCTAAATTGGCCCTAGTATGTGTATGTATGAATGTGAGTTAGGGACCTTAGATTGTACACCCCTTGAGAGTAAGGACTAATGTACTTATGTGTGTAAAGAGCTGGGTAAATTGGTGGTGTTATATATGTAACTGCAATAAATAAGATGGATTAATATAATATATGTTGTAAATGTGACTGATAGTCTAACAACAGAAGGAAAAATCAGCTGACTCAGGCTCAAGGATTGCTTTTTAGCCAAAGTGCATTATAGAATGCATGTTAATAAGTAAAGAAGCATTTATGGTGTTATGGAGCATGCATGCTCCTTGCTCAGGCCAGGCCTTTCTCATGGCCTGAGGATGGAGCATACATGCACCTCCTTCACACACACTGCTCTGTGTCCCTGGACTGACCTCTTTTCCGCCCCTGTGCTAGCGGTGAGCTCCAAGCTGGATGACAGTACTCTTTCACTTTTCACTTCACGGCTTTGGTTGCCGACTCTGGCTGCTAAAATATCCATACAGAGATACAGCAACAGCTGCTTACTAAAAAGAGCAAGCTCCAATTACAAGTAATCTCTAGAAGTCCTTGTTTCAGAAGTGGAGGAGCATACATGGTCACTGAAGATGCCCAGTGAGAGGGGAAACGTGCATTAGATGGAGCTTACGCAAGCAGCGGCTCTCCAGGGTTCTCCTTATTGCCTGACAAGTTGAAGCGCATTATTTATGATATGTTGTAAGTGTATTACTTTTAATTAAACTTATAATAAAGCAGTATTAAGCTATGGGGGCCTCCTCTCTCCTTTTGATCTCCTTAAGACAGTAGGATATGTTGAGTGCATGACCTGAAGTAAAGGAAAGAAGGGAGATACCATTATCTACCACCAGACAAAGTGTTGTTTGACCCAGTTGAGACAGCAAAGGATCCATTTAATCTGGTGAGTGTGGCCAAAAGGGGGGGGGGTCATGGATTGAAAAGCACTTTAAAGAGAATCAGTCACAACTGGTATATTTGAAGCACAGAACACTTTAAGAAGACGTATGTGTATATGTATGTGTGTGTGTGTATATATATATATATATATATACATATATATACACACACACACTAGATTGCTAGTATTGGGATACCCCTCCAAATCATTGGATTCAGCTGTTCCAATCACCTCCATGGCCACAAGTGTATAAAATTAAGCACCTAGGCATGCAGACTGCTTCTACAAACATCTGTGAGAGAATGGGTCGCTCTCAGGAGCTCGGTGAATTCAAACGTGGTACTGTGATAGGTTGCCACCTGTGCAATAAGTCCATCCGTGACATTTCCTTGCTACTAAATTTTCCCCGGTCAACTATAAGTTGTTTTATAACAATGTGGAAGCAACTGGAAACAGCAACTCAGCTATGAAGTAGTAGGCCATGTAAAATGACAGAGTGGGGTCAGCGCATGCTGAAGTGAACAGTGCACAGAAGTCGCCAACTGTCTGCAGAGTAAATAGCTAAAGACCTCACAATTTTGTGTGGTCTTCAGATCAGCACAACAACAACAGTGCGTAAAAACTTCATGGAATGGGTTTCTTACATCAGCAAGTGCAATGCAAAGCATTGGACGCAGTGGTGTAAAGCACACCACCACTGGATTCTAGAGCAGTTGAGCTGTGTTCTCTGGAGTGAGGAATCACACTTCTCTGTCTGGCAATCCAATGGAAGTGTGTGGGTTTGGCGGTTGCCAGCAGAACTGTACTTTCCTGACTGCATTGTGCCAAGTGTAACGTTTGATGGAGGGAGATTATGGTGTGGGGCTTGTTTTCCAGGGGTTGGGCTTGGCCCCTTCGTTCCAGTGAAGAGAAATCTTAGGGCGTCAGCATACCAAGACATTTTGGACAATTTCATGCTCCCAACTTTGTGGGAATAGTTTGGGGATGACCCCTCCCTGTTCCAACATGACTGTGCACCAGTGCACAAAGCAAGGTCCATAAAGACATGGATGAGCGAGTTTGGGGTGGAGTAACTTGACTGGCCTGCACAGAGTCCTGACCTCAATCCGATAGAACACCTTTGGGATGAATTAGAGTGGAGACTGTGAGCCGGGCCTTCTCGTCTGGCATTAGTGGCTGACCTCACAAATGCGCTTCTGTAGGAATGGTCAAACATTCCCATAGACACACTCCTAAACCTTGTGGATGGCCTTCCCAGAAGAGTTGAAGCTGTTATAGCTGCAAAGGGTGGGTCAACTCAATATTGAACCCTACTGAATAAGACTGGGATGCCAGTAAAGTTCATGTACGTGTAAAGGCAGGTGTCCCAATACTTTTGGCAATTTAATGTGTGTGTATATGTACAGTATGTGTGTGTATATGTATGTATGTACAGTATGTATATATATATATGCATTCCATGGGGGACTGTGAATGTATGTTATTTGGGGACTCTTGAAGCAAATCAAATATGGAAAATCTGTATGCATGTGAACATTTATACATGTTAAACACTGCATTGTAAGGACTGCAGAGGTTGCTGTTGATGTTCACCCTGTACCCCCCTGTGACATTTCAATTGAAGAAGAGCTGATGTCAGGTGTACATGAGGAGACTTCAGAATAGTTGTTATCAGTCAGTTTCCCTTAGCAGGCTGTGCAGTAAGAAACATTTCTTTAGCTGGTAGACAAGGACTAGGACCAAGAGTACCCAATCAGGAAGAGATCACACACAAGATCTTGATGTAATGGCTATCTGCTATATTTTGCACAAATTAGCAGTAGTGTGGTTGTAAAGGCTCAAGGTTTTTTTTACCTTCATGAATTTTATGCATGAAGGTAAAAAACCTTATGTGTGCAGCATCCCCCCTTAACCTCCCTAGTGGTCTGATTATTTCCGATTTTTGGTGCTGAAAGCGGTACCATTATTTTGCATGGAAATATGTCGTTTTTTATTGTAGGCTGTAATTTTTAGGAATAACTCACTGAAATCTGTCCGAACAAGAGTCTATTAAACATCCCAGGTATGATAAAACTTGAAACACAAAATCATAAATTATAATTTATCTAATAATCATAAAAAATAATAATATAATAATAAATTTAATTCAATAATATAATCAAACCAAAAACACTGAAATTTGAAATACAGAGACAAATTCGCACATCGCTGAGCAAAGTCGCAAAATCGTTTTCAGTGTCTAATGATGAATTTCCCCCACAAATCATTATCACTCAATTCTGCAAGTGGTTCTAATTTACTATCGCTGTTCTCTAGCCGGTCTAAAACCGTTTTTGACATAAAGGGACGCTTTTTGGACGCCATGGACTTTTCTAAGTTTCCAGGCAGAAAGAACAGTTAAAATGTAGGCAGGGCACAGGACAAAGCAGGTGGGACAAAATATATGTGAAATGCATTGAAACAGCAATGTTTTACTCTATAATAATCATTTAAAAAAAAAAATGAAATTTTTTAAAATTTTCAAATTTGCCACCGGTTCCGGCGCCCATACGTCCCGACGTCACAGGGACTGGAACAAGGAAGCCGGATGCCGGCATCGGCCGGAGGAGATGGCCGGGGACACATCGCGGGAGCGAAGGACAAGGTAAGTGCTGCAGGGACTCCCTGAGCAACGCCGCATGGTAAGCCCGAGTGTAGCTCGGGGTTACCGCTCTTGGTACTGAAATTTTACCCCGAGCTACACTCGGGAATACCGCCAGGGAGGTTAATACTTACCTGAGCCCCATCCTGATCCAGCAATGTGCATGAGAGCTTGAACTCTCCCTACTTGGCTGAGACAGCAGTAGGAGCCATTTAATGAAAAAACACAGCATATAATACCCATTTTTGGTTCAAATATAAAAAATGAGGTTGCATTGAGTAAATAACAAACATTCCATGTCTTAAAGTTGAGTGCGCACGTGATTTCGCCCAAAACTATGGTGCCCAAAAAATCACCGTAGGTGACGCTTTAAAAGCCTTTACAGCTCATCAGTTTAGAGTTAACAAGGAGCTCTTGGTAATGATTGTTCTCACTCTGACATTTGCGGCAATGGCACACGTGTGGTGCAACCGCAGTTTCCATACGCGTGCACACCCTGGGCTTGCGTTTGCCCACGTGTGTGGGGCAATGTGAGTTACGGCATTTTTATTTTAATATAAATTATTATATATTTTTTAATGTTTTTCTTTCATTGTTGTATTTATGTTTACTTGATTTCTATTACACGGGGTTATTAAACCCCTATGTGATAGTATTGGGCAGGTGACATGTACTCTTTATAGAGACATTAGGGGTCTAATAGACCCCAATGTCTTCCCTGCCTTTCATACCATCTAACCAAGCACAGATCGGTTTGGTTAGATGTGTCCTCTGGCTGTACTGGCCAGGAGATGATGCATCTGAAACCAAAAGTGACATAACTTTCGGTTTCATTGTTTAAATGTGAGATCGAGGCATAGATTTGCCTTGGTCTCCTAGCACTCTTCCTCCCCTAGCCGGCAGCTGTGAAAGTATTCAGCAGTTATGGAGCCGCCACATCACTTTCACTTTTAAGCCGGGAGCTGGCTAAACAAAACCCACAAAACCTGCTTCTGCAGCCATCAGCTTGTAGTTAAAGGTTCACCTTTTGGATGTATGTAGTAGGTCCAAAGAGCTAATCTGGTTAAAAGTTTATTCCATGAACTGATGACCTTTTCTTTCTTGACAACGTCTATCCAACTTCTATCACCGCAGGCTATCCCCACTTCAGTTCATCTTGAATGCTGCAGCCAGACTCATCCACCTCACAAACCGCTCCGTATCCCCCTCCCCCCTCTGCCAATCCCTCCACTGGCTTCCGATTGCCAAACAGATAAAATTCAAAATGCTAACATTGACATACAAAGCTGTTCATAATACTGCCCCAAACTACATCACTGATCTGGTATCCAAATACCACCCAAAACGTACTCTCCGCTCCTCACAAGTCCTCCTACTCTCTAGTTCCCTGGTCTCCTCCTCCCATGCCCGCCTCCAGGACTTCTCTAGGGCTTCCCCCATCCTCTGAAACTCCCTACACCAATCCATCAGACTATCACCTACTCTCCTCACCTTTAGGCACACCCTGAAATCCTATCTCTTCAGGGAAGCCTACCCCGCCCTCCGCTAATTACTGAACTCCTCCACTCTTCCTACCACTTCATTCCCCACAGTTGTTTCCTCCTGTACCACTATCCCCTCCCTCCTAGATTGTAAGCTCCTAGGAGCAGGGCCCTCAAACCCCTTGTGTATTGAATCGTATTGTTACTGTACTGTTTCATGTACTGTCTCCCATTATAATGTACAGCGCTGAGCAAACTATTGGCGCTATATAAATCCTGTATAATAATAATAATAATACACAGCTCTGGTCTCTACTAATGTACTGACTATGTTGACAGTTACCCAGATACCTTTCCCCAGTATAGGCATACTTTATGCTGTGATCAATGACAGTATAAGGTCGGCAGGGGAGCCCCATCAATATTTTGCTTTGGGCACCTTAGTAACACTCATAAATATAGAGGTTTTTTTTTTTCTGAAGAATTACACTGTGGCTATATATTGTGACAAGTCAGAAATGTAATGTGGCAGTCTTAAAAAGTTTCTAAAATGTCCAGCTCAGCGTGAACTGCCAACAAGTCTCCAATACTTTAGTATAATTTTGACAAAAGTAAAATATTTGGCAAAGCCTAGCTCTGATGAAAAGCAAACTGTTTTTGTGCAACTCTAGAGCTGCTGGCATTTAGACGAATGGACTAGGTTTCCATTAAGTCCAAGCTCTTTATCTCCTGGAGATAATTGTTCCAGTACAATACAATGCTGCGAGAAGTGTTTAATGACCGAACACAGAGTTATTCAATGACGGCTTCGATTCTGATGCCAAATCTGCAGAATATACCTTTGCGAAAAATTGGTATTTGGTAATGGAAGGCTGCATTTAGAATTCTCATTGGCATTCAACCAAGAAGAATGAATAACCCATTTGAAAATAATTGGTCTTCATGAAGCTTAATTTGACTAAAGAAATGTTTAGCTTCAAATTAAACACGAAATGCGAATTATTTTGTTTGGGGAGAAAAATGCAGAATGTGTTAACTATGGAACTGGCTTTTAACCCTTCAAAAAATAGGCAAGCGGATCGGCGGAGACAACAATGATATAATTGGGCAATGCAAGATAATTGGCATGCTAAAATGAGCCAGCTTTCTGTCAAATGTTTTACATCTCCATGTTGAGAAAATAGGGAGACATACACGTCCGTTCTACAAAAATGTTCTGACAATTTTGTTTAGATTAAAATGATTGCTCCATATTTTCTGTAGTAGAAGTGAATTAGATGTGCTCATATGAAAGGCTCATTCACACTTAGTTCAGGGCAATGCACTAGCAAATTCAGTATAGTCAAGAACACATCCCATTCACTGTGCAGACATGTGCATACAGACAATTATTATTTTGTCAGCAGAAATATACGGTACTTGCCTTTACTGTGTTAGCCTTCAAGTATATGTAAACCCTCACCTTGTAAAACAACCCATCCAATGTCAAATAGAAATGAGAGGTAAAACATTTGTGTATAGATATAAAAAACAAGGGATGCGCCAATACTGTTTTTTTTATCGCCATTCGAGTACAGATCCCCCCCCCCCCCTAACAGTGGAGCCTTCTTTTTTTTTTTTTTTTTTTCTACAAAAGGATGGAGCCATCTATGTTCAGGCATTATGCAATGTCTCCATGTAGTCCCTAGGCTGAGATGCTGATTTATGCAGGCCATACATGGGTCGAATTCTAAAAGAGTTTTCTTTAGAAAATCAGGCATTTTGTGCGTTTTGTAATTCAATGGTGCCACCATTGATTTCGAAATCCAACCAAGCCTTTAACCACTTGAGCTCCTGAGGATTTACCCCCCTTAATGACCAGGCCTTTTTTTGCTGTTTGGCGGTGCACTAATTCAAATGATAATTGCGCGGTCATGCAATACTGTACCCAAACGAAATGTACGTCCTTTTTTCACACAAATAGAGCTTTCTTTTGGTGGTATTTTATCACCTGTGCGCTTTTGATTTTTTGCGCGAAAATTTTGAAAAACTATTTTCTACTTTCAGCTATAAAAAATATATCGTAAACTCAAAGTTAGTCACAAATTTAAGCCAATATGTATTCTGCTACATGTTTTTGGTAAAAAAAAATCCCAATAAGTGTATATTGATTGCTTTGTGTGAACGTTATAGTGTCTACAAACTATGGTATAGATACTATAATGTATGCCTTTTTTTCGCTATACAGCGCTGCACTAATTCAAATAATAATTGCGCGGTCATGCAATGCTGTACCCAAATGAAATTTACGGCCTTTTTTTCACACAAATAGAGATTTCTTTTGGTGGTATTTTATCACCTGTGCGCTTATTTTTTGCGCTATAAACAAAAAAAACACAAAAATTTTGAAAAAAAACAATTTCTACTTTCAGCTATAAAAAATATATTGTAAACTCAAAGTTAGGGGGGGGGCATTCAAGGGGTTAAACGGGATTACTGGTGTACTAGCGGGCAAACTGGCGCTACCTGGGAGGGGTGCTAACACTATTGGAAGTCGCCAGCGAAACATGATACAGTGATCAGTAAAATTCTGTTCACTGATCAATGACACTGGTGACAGGGCAGTGAAGGGGTTAACTGGGGGGGGGGCGATCAGGGGGTTAAATGTGTCCTAGAGTGTTCTAACTGTCTGTGTAGTGCTTTTGTACTCACAGTTTTTCTGTCTTCTTCTCTCTCTGGGACGAATGTGCCCAGGCAGAGAAGAATGACATCATATCCTGTCCTGTGTAAATGTCAACACAGGACAGGATAGGACAGGGACTGATCATCTGATTTCAGCCAGACATCACAGGCTGAAACCGGATGATTGATTCCTACGGGATCAAATCGTGACACCCGTGGGTCGGCGGGAGCACACGCGCGCCCCCTGCCTGCGAAAACCTCGGGAGCGCGGAGCACATTTTAACATGTGCTTTTGCGCAGCCGTGCCACCCTGCCACCATTTTAATGCAGTGGCTGGGCGGCAAGAGGTTAATTTCACCTTATGTTTCTACAGAAAATAATTTTTGTTAACATGTATTTTCTTTTTTTTCCCAGGTCACAGCTCATGCTCATTTATATTTCAATTACAATTCTCACATCATTGATTAGAAATTCTTTCATTTTTCAAAGAATTTCCAACATGCCTGATGGCTCAAGTTTGATGGTCGCTAAAAAAAAAAAAACAGCCATTGCTGTGGCCCACTAATTGTGCAAAATTTGAAGAAAAATTCTTAGAAAAGATTTTCGAAAGAAAATTCTTTTGGAATTCAACCCATGTATGGTCGGCTTTAGAGATGGCACAATCATCTAAATCCTGTGCAGTTCTTGGCTGTGTTCACAAATGTCTGACACTGACCAGATTCTACCACAGTCTCTCACCTTTGTGACTTGCTACAAAGTTACCGTGTACAGAAAAGGAGACTGAGGAAATTCTTCCTGCTGTCTGCAACAGAATGATGGCATCATCTTAGCCTAGACAAAGCCCCTGACTGGAGCTCAAGGATGGCTTCTGAATGTTAAAAGCTACAGCTTTTTGAAAAATGTATGCTGTTGCTGACATAGAAGGAATATATCCGTGCAGACATTTGAAGTCACTTAAAGTGTTACTAAACCCAGGACCCTGCGTTCACTATATCTGATCTCCCACAGTACACAGAACATGCAAATGCAATTATTTTAGTAAATGTAAACTGCTAAATACCTTTTCTCATCAGCAGTTAGAGCAGTCTTGCGACATCTGTCAGTGTTCAGCAGAGCACATATTAAAGCTTGTAGAAGGAGTTTTATTTCTGCTCTAGGAGAATGCAGAACTCCTAAACACTATTTGTAGCTGCTGACTTTTTTAAACTTTTTTGGGGGAGTCTAGAGCTCCACTTTAAAATTCTACTTTAGTAAATGATGCCCAAGCCTTTCATATGTAGCCACCCTGCACTAAGAAGGGGTGACTATTCAAATGTATTTTGCTGTTGGTAAACATCCTAAGTTGGTTTGTAGTCTATACATATTTGGTCTTCCTTTAAGCCCAGTGCTGAAGGTGCTTCTCCCTGATGTCAATAAGTATCACTGGTACCTCTGAGAGATAGGCCACAATAATGCTGGGTTATGAATATTTCTGATCCTACTGGCCAACCACTAGGAGTTTTATTACCAGTGGTACATGCTGGGGGAGAGCATAAATATTTGGGACTGACCTTGTGAGGCTCTGTACCCCGTAGGCTTTGTCTTGCGGAGGTGTGCTGTTGAGCTGTCTTACCTGCTAGACCTGTAACTTGTATGGTGCCCAACATGTGCTTGCCAACTGAGGCACAAGCTGTCTTGGATGAAAACAGAACTTGCCCAAGATTGAGAGCCAAGGACAGAGACTCTGCTGGGAAAAGAAACTGAATCCTTGCAGGAGCTTGGTGACTCTCCTAGCAGAAAGCATGGATAAGACTGTTAGTCAGTTGGTGGTGCTATTTACAGAGTTGCCGATGTTGGCTTGAAGGTCCTTTACACTGTACAATACAACAATACAATCTTTAAAAAGACACTAAAGTAACTGGTGTCCAATGTTTATCAATCTCTGAGTATTAGTCCTGGACCCAGTGCTGGGGTAAATGTCAGCCACCAGCTACCACTGGAGGTTCCTCACATGCCTCTGGGAGTCAGGGGGTGCATATCTTGTACTGATGAGCACTAACAGGCCTGAAACAGCCAAAAGCAAAGAAATTAAATTATTTTGATATTTAGAGCTACCAACTCTGGATGAACAGTTCATCAAAGAAGCCAGGCATAGTCTGTAGGATTATTTCCATGACTAGGGTGTTAAAGACAATTTGTTGCTGATACTGCTCGACCACCACTCCACCAGTCATCAATATCAAAGTAACTCACGCAGGACACAAATTGGAGTTTAATTGGCATACCAGCTTTTTATCAACAAAAAGTATAAACAACATAATAAAATTCAATACAATATGAATAGAGCCCCAAGGTTTTTGTGGGTATCTCTACTTAACTGGGTACCTGATTAAATTTGTTAGGTAGGCCTCCAGCTGCGAAACACTGACAAGAATACCAATAAATGCAGATACAACCATGAACAACACTGGGTTCACTGTCACTTGACCTCACAAAACAATGAAAGCCATATCTAAGATGGGACCCTACCAATTTACCTTTGTCCATTATGACCACCTTCAAGGACCTCCTACCCTGCCAGCTGCTATTAAACATGCGAACCAAATCTGTAAATGTCCACAGCAGAATGCAAAACCATCCACCAAATTGTCAGTCTTCTGACTGAAGACTTTCTAGGACCCTCATACCAAACATCCCCTGTTCCTGCTTGATCCACCAATCCGATGAGTACCCCCTGATACCTTATTTACTTTTAACCTCCAAAGAACCCCTTCTATGCCAAACCCTTTTTAATGCAGTCATAGGCCATTTTTTTCTTTCCTACTCATGAGAAATAAGAGTAATCGTATTTTGGGGGTTTTATGATGGAAGTAATGAGTCAGTAAAGAAGACAGTGCCGTACGTCACTAAACTTTAGTGAAATGTTGCTTGGATTCTGTTTTTTGACACCTTGTATTGCTCAGAGCTGTGTTTCTCACCTCCAGTTCTCAGCAGTCACACAGCTTAGGTTATTCAGACCTAAAGGTTTTTAAAGCACATTTGAGTTAGTAAACAAAGCATATTATTTAGATCACCGGTGGTTTAGTGAATACAGCTAGAAAATATGCACTGTTGGAGATCCCCAAGGAGTAGAACTGAAGCTGAACTTCAGACAATACACAGATGAAATCCATATACAGTACGCCTGCTGAAATATTTTTAATTCTTTTCAGATAATGTTGTGATCTGGGTAACTTCATAACACAGAATAGCAAGCTCAATGACTGCAATTTGCCCCACTACAGCTAAGCATTACAGTTTTGTCTACCCCTGAGCCAGCTGATACTGGACAATGAAGGGGCAACATCATGCTGCTCAGGTCTAATAAGGCCATCACTCCAATCACTTTGTATTATCCTTCTGTCTGCAAGATTCCAGTGTTAGATTGACAGCCCTCTGCAAAGCAGTAGGGGCGAGAAGATTGCTCTTTATCAGATATACCCAATATAGAGAGATCCAATATCTCCCCTTCTCCTAATCTGAGTGCTACTGCACAGGAGATTACAGGAAGTTTATATAAAGGCAGGTTTACATACCAGCCAATCCTATTCCCGACTGGGTAGCGCATATACGTGGCTCCAGGAAAAGTTGGCCCTGGCACATATGCATCCACGGACCTCTGAGGTTGTGAACAACTCTGTCATAGCTTCTGAGTGGGAGAAGGCTCCAGATCATGTGGCTGCTGTGGGAGCCAATCACAGCACTCATGTGATCAGGAAGCTGCTCTGTCTCCCGGCATTAAAGCCCATTTAAAAGTACATTGACAGCAATCAAAAAGGAAACTTGCATTTAGAGATATATACAGGTTGCCTTTGTATGACTTCCCCCTTTAAAATAATGCTATCTGCCTGGCTGTTAGGCTGATCCAAAGCCTTCAATGCATTCTGAGTCACTGACCCCAAACAAGCAGGCAAATGAGGGGTCTTGACTTTCCTTTACTGGCTGCTGACTAGTTCTGGGACATTGTTTTAGAAATTTTTGAAGACAGCCCAGTGAGAGTAATAAACTCCGTGAACATGTGTATTCACTACGTCATTCTTGGCTGGCCAAGATTGGCCTCATTGGCCTGATTGTTAAATGTCAACAGCTTGTTGGGTAGGTGCAGCATGATGTGTTGTTAGCACACAGAAAATGATGTATTACAAAACTTGAAAAGCAGTACAACAAGCCGGACAGGGAAGCTCATCCGACCGGGGCACTTACTACAGTTGGATCAGAGTGTCAGCGGTGAGTAGGCCCGAACTGAAGACGGTGCCTGCCAAGGAGGGGAGCTTTCTGAAGTTGCAGATGTAGGCCCTATGCTTTCTCTACTCCTCCGAAACCTCTCCCTATCGCTAGTGCTGTGCCTGACAGACTGTCCCTACACCAGCCACTCACAAAATGTGCACCAATACCCAAGGGCAGGGATTTAAAAAGACTCTGCTTCGCCCAAAATGGCCATCAGGGTCACCTTGCAGCAGCATAGCCAACTGGAACGCTGCTGCAGGGGACCGAGGAAATCATATAGAAACCCAGTTTCTCTTGACTCCAGCTGCAGTGGAGACTGTAGCTGCCTACAAGCTGTAAAATATATAGCTGCTCACTTTGATATTCTGTTTTAAAAACTGGGTGAAGTTTTGCTTTAATTTTTGTCTCTTTTGCTCAGATTTAAATTAATTAAATTAAATGTATTTAATAAAAAAAAAACAAAATGTAAAGCTGGAGTTTTTTTATTTTTTGTTTTATTACAGAGCCTTCCAGTACACACAGTACACCTATGTCATAAAGGTTCAGGCAAAAAGTTTTTTTTTTCCCCCTTTGAATTTCAAATTTCCCAATATGAAGGTGTAACTCAATCAGCAGGAATTTTATTGTATCTCTTCTCTTACAGTAAAAATGAAACTCTATCAAGAAAAAAGTCTGATCCTAGGTGACAAATGATTTATCACAGGATACAAATCTTTTATCTGCCAGCATATTCCTGGATAACAGAGAAGCATCTGAATCAATTGTCAGGAGGAATGCAGACTTCCATTCTCTAATAAAGGCTAAAGAGCTGAGTGGCTGATGTAGGAAGGTGAGAAAGTGTTTTTTTTTTTCCTATAGGCCAAAATGTCCTATTTCATCCTTCACCGCCTGTGTCACATATGAAATATTGGAACGCTGTAAATCCTTGTTCTTACAGGAAATAAATTGTAGTCCTTTAGATCTATATATTGTGAAATGTTAGACAGACACATAACACAACCAGATGAAAAGCTACAAATATGAAAGTTTTCTAAAAGTAGACTGTCCAACCGTTAGACAATTTACAACTATTACTAAACCAAATTATATATATATATATATATATATATATATATATATCTCTAATACATATATATATATATATATACACAATTTATTATATACATACAGCATACGCATGATAATAAATTAGTTTAATTCTAAAGAGGGTGTATTTAGAGTGAGCAAAGTCTCTTATAGTATCTTGAAATTTTAAAGTGGTATTTTTTTTTTTATAAATATTTTATTAGATTTTTCAATTTGAAATATTACAAACAGTAAAAACATACTATCTTGTCATTCAATTCTATTATTATCATACAAATACATAAACGAAACTACAATTTTTCCCTCCCCATACTCAACCCTCCCCCCCGCCCCCTCCTTTCCCTCTCACCCCCCGCCCCCTCCTTTCCCTCTCACCCCCCGCCCCCTCCTTTCCCTCTCACCGCCGCCCCCTCCTTTCCCTCTCACCCCCCGCCCCCTCCTTTCCCTCTCACCCCCCGCCCCCTCCTTTCCCTCTCACCCCCCGCCCTCGCCTTTCCCTCTCACCCCCCGCCCCCCCACCTTTCCCTCTCCTTTGCCGCTCTATGTCCATCTCTCTTGGAAGTCCTAAGGATTTCATCTTCTTCCTTCACTTATTTTAACTCTAATTCTCTAAATTCTACAAATTGACTTGATCTCTTAAAGTCCTCCCATTTTTTATGAAAGCACTCCATTTTATCTTCATCAATAAGATAAAGTTCCTCCATTTTCTATATCTGCTCCACCTTTTCTACCCAGTCTTTTTTATTTTTGGTACCTCTTGTTCCTTCCAGAATCTGGGTATCAAACCTTTTGCTGCATTTATAAAATACAATAGACAAGAATTTTTAAATTTTTCCACTGTAAGCTCAGTGCCATGAAAAAGACAGATTCCTGGATCTCTTGGGATTTTGATCTTAGTTATCTTCTGAATCTGGTGAATTACTCCCTCTCAATATTACTGAATTTTAAAACATTCCCACCAAATGTGTCCCATTTTGCCCCTTTCCCCATATCCACGTCAACACAAAGATTAATTTTCTCTACATTGTCTATGCGCTATACTCAGTGTAATATACCACCATGCCAAACATTTATATTTAAAGTGGTATTAAACCCAAAACCAAAAATGTTATTTTTTGCAATTTACCAAACCTTAAACGTGGTGGATATACTTGTTTTCTTTCTTTTTATTTTGGCATTTTTCCTTTATTTTCACTTGTTGATCCGGCCAGTAATACACTTCCTATCTTAGAGTGTCTCCACTCTGGATGGAGGAGTAATGGAGACACTTTTGTAGTAAGGCCTGGTCCATACCACCTGCTGCCATTGATGCGTAACTGGCGCGTTTTGTGGTGTTTTTGAACATGCGTTTGTGATGTGTTTTGGATGCTTTTTTGCTAATAAGGATTTATTGAGTGCAACTTTGATGCAATGTCACATCAAAGTAGTTTAGGAACCTTTTTAAAGTTGCTGCGACTTTGAAAATGCTCCTGCACTACTTTGATACAACTTTACACTCTCTGGCACTAAGTTGCATCAAAGTCACATCAAAGTAGTGCCGGAACCTTTTTAAAATTGCTGAGAGTTTTAAACTATTCCTGCACTACTTTCATGCGGCTTTACTCTCACTGGCACTCAAAGTCACATCAAAGTAGTGCAGGAACCTTTTTAAAGTCACAGCGAATTTGAAAAGGTTCCTGCATTACTTTGATGCGACGTGAGTGCAAGAGAGTGCAAAGTTGCACTCTATTACTTTCCTATTGGTCACAAAAAAAACACAAAATGCATAAAAAATGGAACACTTGCATTTTTGGTGTGGTTCCATTGAAGTCTACTGCACCAAAAACGCAATTTTCTGCGGGAAAAAAAAGTCCTTGACCCTTTCCAAAACCACAGCGCAAAAATAACACATGTGAAAGTGTCCCATAGAAAGCCATATTAAATGGACTGTACTGCATTTCTGAAAATTGCAAAACCCTCTAAAATTCGTAAACTGCAATATATTGTTTTTGTTTTTAAACTGCTTTAACCTCCCTGGCGGTATTCCCGAGTGTAGCTCTGGGTAAAGTTTCAGTACCACAAGCGGTAACCCCGAGCTACACACGGGAATACCATATGGCGCTGCTCCGCGATCCCTCGATCACTTACCTTGTCCTGCGCTCCCGCGATGTCCCCCCTGCAATGTAATCCGGCGGATGCCGACATCTGTCTTCTGGGTTCCGTCCTCTGCGACGTCGGGACATACGGGAATGGAACTGGCGGGAAATTTGAAAATGACAAAAAGTGACATTCACTAAAATCACTAAAATCACATAATAAAACATAACATAAAATATTACTCAACACATGTCACATACATATTGTCCCTAGTGCTTTGTCCTGTGCCCTGCCTGCATTTTTCCTGTTCTTTCTGCCTGGAAACTTAGAAAAGTCCATGGCGTCCAAAAAGCGTCCCTTTAGGTCAAAATCGGTTTTAGACCAGCTAGAGAACAGCGATAGTAAATCAGAACCACTTGCAGAATTGACTGATAATGATTGGTGGGGAAATTTGATATCAGACACTGAAAACGATTTTGCGACTTTGCTCAGTGATGTGTGAACTTGGTGCTTTATTTCAAATTTCAGTGTTTTTGGTTTGATTATATTATTGAATTAAATTTATTATATTATTTTTAATGATTATTAAGTTATAATTTATGATTTCGTGTCATACCTGTGATGTTTACTAGACTCTTGGTCGGACAGATTTCAGTGAGTTATTCCTAAAAATTACAGGCCAAACGCTCGTTTGTGGGTTTCTGGGGGAAACCACTGCAGAGATGTATTTTACATCAGATCAAGTTCAACAATAAAGTGTATTTCCACTTTTCAGCCAAATTGGGATAACACCTACTTTATTTTTGTTACAAATCCCCAGTCACATAGTATAATATTACAGAATTGTAGCTTGCTTTTTTATATATTCTATTCAGGACCATCCTGCAAGGAAAAATCCTACTATCTCTCTTTGTTTATAGGAGGGCTGTACAGCTGTGTTTGCCATATTTAAATCTTTCTGTACTGTGCAGGCAGATTTTCATTAAAATTGAAACTACATTTGAACACTGCCTGCCCTAACAAAGTGTAGAGGCTGGGCTTCTTGCATTGTATGTTAACCACTTCCTGTCCGGACACTTTTACCCCCTTCCTGTCCAGGCCAATTTTCAGCTTTCGGCGCTCTCACATTGTGAATGACAATTACTCAGGCATACAACACTGTATCTAAATGAAATTATTATCATTTTTTTCAAACAAATAGAGCTTTAATTTGGTAGTATTTAATCATCACTGGGGTTTTTATTTTTTGCTAGAAAAATGAAAAAAGGCTGAAAATTTTGAAAAGAAACATGTTTTTCTTAGTATTTGATACTAAATTTTGCAAATAAATATACTTTCTTCATAAATTTAGGCCAAAATCCATTGTGCTACATTTTGTTGGTAGACATAACCCAAATCAGTGTGTATTATTTAGTCTTTGTGAAAGTTATAGAGTCCACAGACCACGGTATATATATTTGATATATTTGAAAATGTATCAATCCTGATGCACGGACTACCTATATAATTTCTTGGGGCCCTAAAATGCCAGGACAGTACAAATACCCCCCAATGACCCCTTTTTGGAAAGTAGACAGTCTGAGGTATTTAATGAGAGGCATGGGGAGTTTTTTGAAGTTGTCATTTTTTGCCAATTTTTTAAGGAAATGATGAAAGTAAAAAAAATTATTTTTTTTTTTCCCACAAAGTTGTCATTTAACAAGTTCTTTCTCTCACACGGCATAGGCATACTTGCAATTACACCCCAAAACACATTCTGCTACTCATCCTGAGTATGGCGATACCACATGTGTAAAACTTTTTCACAGCCTAACCACATAGAAGGGCCCCACATCCAATAAGCACCCTTAGGCGTTCTAGGGGCAAAAATTACACATCTAATTTCTTGACTGTCTATCACAGTTTTGGAGGTCCTGGAGCACCAGGACAATTGAATTACCCACAAAATGACCCCATTTTCAAAAGAAAACACCTCAAGGTATGTTTTAAGAGGCATGTGGAGTCCTCTGAAGGCTTCATTTTTTGCCACATGTTTTTGGAAAATGTGAAAAGAAAATGAAAATGTATTTTTTTTTACGCAAAGGTGTCAATCTATGAGATATTTCTATTACACAGCATAGGCATACTTAAAATGATACCTCAAAACGCATTCTTTAACTCCTGCTGAATATGGCGATACCAAATGTGTGAGACTTTTTCACAGTCTGGCCACATAGAGGGGTTCCACATCCAATAAGCACCTGTTAGTGTTCTAAGGGCAAAAATTACACATCTAATTTCTTGACTACCTATTGCCGTTTTGGAGGTCCTGGAGCATCAGGGCAATGGAATTATCCACAAAATGACCCCATTTTGGAAAGCAAACACCCCAAGGTATGTTTTAAGAGGCATGCAGAGTCTTCTGAAGACTTCATTTTTTGCCACAAGTTTTTGGAAAATGCGAAAAGAAAATGAAAATGTATTTTTTTCTACACAAAGTTGTCAATCTATGAGATATTTCTAATACACTGCATAGGCATACTTAAAATTACACCCCAAAACACATTCTCTAACTCTTCCTGAATATGGTGATACCAAATGTGTGAGACTTTTTCACAGTCTGGCCACATAGAGGGGTTCCACATCCAATAAGCACCTGTTAGCGTTCTAAGGGCAAAAATCACACATCTAACTTCTTACCTACCTATTGCTGTTTTGGAGGTCCTGGAGCATCAGGACAATGAAATTATCCACAAAAAGACCCCATTTTGGAAAGCAAACACCCCAAGGTATGTTTTAAGATGCATGGGGAGTCTTCTGAAGACTTCATTTTTTGCCATAAGTTTTTGGAAAATGTGAAAAGAAAATGAAAATATATTTTTTTTTATGCAAAGTTGTCAATCTATGAGATATTTCTATTACACAGCATAGGCATACTTAAAATTACACCTCAAAATGCATTCTTTAACTCCTGCTGAATATGGCGATACCAAATGTGTGAGACTTTTTCACAGTCTGGCCACATAGAGGGGTTCCACATCCAATAAGCACCTGTTAGCGTTCTAAGGGCAAAAATTACACATCTAATTTCTTGACTACCTATTGCCGTTTTGGAGGTCCTGGAGCATCAGGGCAATGGAATTATCCACAAAATGACCCCATTTTGGAAAGCAAACACCCCAAGGTATGTTTTAAGAGGCATGGGGAGTCTTCTGAAGACTTCATTTTTTGCCAAAAGTTTTTGGAATATGTTAAAAGAAAATGAAAATGTATTTTTTTCTATGCAAAGTTGTCAATATAGAAGATATTTCTAATACACTGCATAGGTATACTTAAAATCACACCCCAAAACACATTCTCTAACTCTTCCTGAGTATAACGATACCACACGTGCAAGACTTTTTCACAGCCTAACCAAATGGAGGGGCCCCACATGCAATAAGCACCGTTAGGCATACTAAGGGCAAAAATTACACATCTAATTTATTGACTACGTATCACAATTTTGGAGGTCCTGGAGCAGCAAAGTCTTCTGAAGACTTAATTTTTTACACAGATTTTTAGAAAATGTGAAAAAAAGTAGTTATTATTTCTTTAATGCAATGTTACCAATAATAACATATTTCTAACACACTGCATAGGTATTCTTAGAATAACACTTTAAAACACATTCTGCTACTTTTCATGAGTATGGGGATACCACATGTGTAAGACATTTTCAGTGTTTGGACTGATTACTGGTCATTGCAACCTGTTTATCACAAAAATTAGCAAACATTATATATCAATAAAGCATAGTGTAGCTTCACCTACAGCCTGTTCCTAAAAGCTTAACCTACTAGTACGTGGCTGTCCACATAGCACTATGTTCATTCACCAAGAAGTTGAACAAAAGATAAACCAAAGAGTACCTGTTGTTTCAGTGCAGAGGGTGGGTGGCACCAGTGTCTTGCAGGAAGGTAGCCAGTGGGATGTGCAGATGGGTCAGTACCGGTGTCATGCATAGACGTGGTGAGCAAACAGGCAAAGTAGTGGTCCAGGAAGAAGACAGGAACATGGTCCATAAAAAGGCCACAGTCAATACAGACAGCAAGCAAAGACGTGGTAAAAGGATTGGTCCAGGCAGAAACATTAAGCTTAGGGCCTTGGTTAGGTAAGACTGGACAAAGGGGTAGAGGCTTCATCCCACCCAAATCTCTTCGAAGCCTCTGGTCTCCAGACCCTGATCCGGGAATTAAAAAACCCAAAGAAAACAAAAAAGTTTTCTCTGCTCGGAAACACTACTCTGGATCCCCTCACATACGTGAGACCCCTGTGTTGTCTTGAATCCCACTACTAAAGTGGGAGGGCAAAAGATCAGTCCAGGAGGCAGGCAGAGGCATGGTCAACTAACAGGCCGAGGTCAGTTCAGGCAGCAGGCAGAGGCATGGTCGATTAACAGGCTGAGGTCAGTTCAGGCAGCAGGCAGAGGCATGGTCGATTAACAGGCCGAGGTCAGTTCAGGCAGCAAGCAGAGGCATGGTCGAGTAACAGGCCGAGGTCAGTTCAGGCAGCAGGCAGAGGCATGGTCCATTAACACGCCGAGGTCAGTTCAGGCAGCAAGCAGAGGCATGGTCAATAAACAGGCCGAGGTCAGTTCAGATGGAAGGCAGGAAAATGAATTCAGGCAACAGGCAGAAACGTGGCAGGGAAATAGCAAACAGAGGACAAAGAAATATATCTTCACCGTACTTCACTAATAATGTAGTGCGGTATGGTAGATACGGAAGCACTCTTCTATACAGAGACCAGGCTTTGAGGGACACTGGGGACAGTAGTATCGGGTGTCAGATCGAATTCTATGTTTGGAGCATACCCGACATCTCTTTTGAGGATTGCGGTCTGTTTCGGTAGGGGGGACGATATTGGGGAAATGTCTTTCATGCAATCGGCTCACTGCATCAGACCGAATTTGTTCAGGTACGGGTCTTCCTTGATAGATGAGGGATGTGATAATCTCTTCCTGATATTGTAAGAAGGTGACAGGTCTTTGTGTGGACTTCTGGAAAACGATGTAGGAATTGTACAGGGCCATATGGAAAAGGTAGAAGGATACTTTTTTATACCAGTAGATTGATCTTCTGTTGGGTATGTAGGGCTGTAACATTTGATCATTTAAATCCACTCCCCCCATGAACAGGTTGTATTCGTGTATGCATTGGGGTTTTCGGATGGGACCGCGACTTCCTTGAATTTCCAATGAGCTGCTGTTATGGATAGATGAAAGGACATACACATCCCGTTTGTCTCGCCACTTAAGGGCCAGGATCTCTTCATTTCTCAAGCTAGCTGACTCCCCCCTGTTTAGCTTGGTGGCAACCAATTGTTGTGGAAATCCCTTCCGATTGGGTCGAGCTGTGCCACAGGCTACAGTGTCCTTGAGATAAAGGTGGCGGAAAAGGGGCAGGCTTGTGTAGAAATTGTCCACGTAAAGATGGTACCCCTGATTGAAGAGGGGGTATACCAGGTCCCAGACAATTTTTCCACTAATCCCCATATAGGCTGGGCATTCAGGGGGCTCTAGCTGACTGTCCTTTCCCTCGTAGATACGGAACTTGTGCACGTATCCTGTGGACCTTTCGCAGAGTTTGTTCATCTTCACCCCGTATCTGGCCCGTTTACTTGGAATGTACTGTTTTATGATCAGCCTCCCAGTGAAATGGATTAGGGATTCATCGACACAGATGTTTTTTTCAGGACAATATATTTCTGAAAATTTTTGGTTGAAATAATTGATTAGTGGACGAATTTTATAAAGTTTGTCGTACTCGGGGTGATCTCTGGGGGGGAACAGGGAATTATCGTTGAAATGT
Organism: Staurois parvus; assembly: GCF_062004578.1. Taxonomy (NCBI): domain Eukaryota; kingdom Metazoa; phylum Chordata; class Amphibia; order Anura; family Ranidae; genus Staurois; species Staurois parvus. The sequence continues at coordinate 519,723 of NW_028318143.1, forward strand.
AGAAAGTGCAGAATTGTTTTATAGCGGGTCCTGGACATAGTGGCAGAAAAGAGCGGCATGTGTTGAATGGGATTTGTCGACCAATAAGCATGCAGTTCATTTTTTTTTGTTAGTCCCATATTAAATGTAAGGCCAAGAAAAACTTTAAATTCTTCAACTGTGAGGCATTTCCACTCAAATGTTCGAGCATAACAGGAGTTGGGATTTTGAGTGATTAATTGCTGGGCGAAAATATTGCATTGGTGCACAACTGAATTCAAAAACTCTTCAGTGAAAAATAAATGGAAATAATCAATGGCTGTAAAATTTTGGGTTTCTGCCTGAATGCCTGACTGGGCTATGAATGGGGGAATTATAGGTGCTCCTGATCCTGAAGGTAGCCACACAGGGTTTAAAAGAGCATCTGGGACAGCAGTATGGGCCCTAATCCTTGGTGGCGGATGTGACACCTGAATACTAGAACTTGCACTTACAGTGCTGGTAGTAGCCATATCAGAAGAACGTATTGAGCTGCTGGTGGTTGCTTGCTGCTCCTTGGAGTTCCTCATTCTTTTTGTTGGAACACCTTCTTCTGATTCAGAGAGTGAACCGCTGCTGTGTTCTGGTTCATATACAGAATCAGAGTTTGACAGTGAGAGTTCTCCGTCACTCTCATCTGTCATACTCAGAATTTGAAATGCCTCCTCGCTTGTATATGATCTTTTGGCCATATTTTTGACACTGATCAGGACCCACTGGTATGGCAGTGATCAGGATGGTGTTGCAGTGAGGGACAGATATCTGGCTGCAGTTGGTTCACACTAGTCACTGTTGGGCAAAAATCAGAGATACAGTGAGGTGGCTGGCAATGTTTTGTGAGTGTGTGTAAACTCTGTGCAAAGGCTGAAAATTACTCACAGTTAGCTGTACTGGATCTCTCTCCTCACAGACGATGGCAGTGAACAGGATCCACTGGTGTGGCAGAGATCAGGGACACTTTATGAACAGGTACACTGTAAGGTGATCAGGGACACTGATTGGGCCACTGTATGGTGATCAGGGACACTGCTGGGCCACTGCGGTGATCAGGGACACTGCTGGGCCACTTGTGTGGCGATCAGGGACACTGTGGCAATCAGGGACACTGTGGCGATCAGGGACACTGCTGGACCACTTGTGCGGTGACCATGGACACTGCTGGGCCACTGCGATGAGCAGGACACTGCTGGGCCACTTGTGTGGCGATCAGAAACACTGCTGGGCAACTGCGGTGATCAGGGACACTGCGGTGATCAGGGGCACTGCTGGACCACTTGTCCGGTGATCAGGGACACTGCTGGCCACTTGTGTGGTGATCAGGGACACTGCTGGGCCACTTGTGTGGTGATCAGGGACACTGCGGTGATCAGGGACACTGCTGGACCACTTGTGCAGCAATCGGGGACACTGCGGTGATCAGGGACACTGCTGGGACACTGCGGCGATCAGGGACACTGCTGGACCACTTCTGCGGCGATCAGGGCCACTGCTGGGCCACTGCGATGATCAGGACACTGCTGGGCCACTTGTGTGGCAATCAGAAACACTGCTGGACTACTGCGGTGATCAGGGACACTTCGGTGATCAGGGGCACTGCTGGACCACTTGTCCGGCGATCAGGGACACTGCTGGGCCACTTGTGTGGTGATCAGGAACACTGCTGGGCAAATGTGGGGATCAGGGACACTGCTGGGCCAATTGTGTGGTGATCAGGAACACTGCTGGGCCAATGCGGTGATCAGGGACACTGCTGGGCCACTTGTGTGGTGATCAGGAACACTACTGGGCCAATGCGGTGATCAGGGACACTGCTGGGCCACTTGTGTGGTGTTCAGGGACACTGCTGGGCCACTGCGGCAATTAGGGCCACTGCGGCGATCAGGGACACTGCTGGACCACTTGTGCGGCAATCAGGGACACTGCGGTGATCAGGGACACTGCTGGGCCACTGCGGTGATCAGGGACACTGCTGGACCACTTGTGCGGCAATCAGGGACAATGCTGGGTTACTTGTGCGGCAATCAGGGACACTGCTGGGCCACTTGTGTGGCGATCAGGGACACTGCTGGGCCACTGCGGCAATCAGGGACACTGCGGCAATCAGGGACACTGCTGGACCACTTGTGCGGCAATCAGGGACACTGTGGCGATCAGGAACACTGCTGGACCACTTGTGCGGCAATCAGGGACACTGCGGTGATCAGGGACACTGCTGGGCCACTGCGGCGATCAGGGACACTGCTGGACCACTTGTGTGGCAATCAGGGACACTGTGGTGATCAGGGACACTGCTGGGCCACTGCGGCAATCAGGGACACTTCTGGGCCACTTGTGTGGCAATCAGGGACACTGCTTGGCCACTGCGGCGATACTGCTGGGCCACTTGTGTGACAATCAGGGACACTGCTTGGCCACTGCGGCGATCAGGGACACTGCTTGGCCACTTGTGTGGCGATCAGGAACACTGTGACGATCAGGGACACTGTGGAGATTAGGAACACTGCTGGGCCACTATGTGGCGATCAGGGACACTGACAATCAGGGACACTGCTGGGCCACTTGTTGGGCGATCAGGGCCACTTGTGGGCGATCAGGGCCACTTGTGGGCAATCAGGGCCACTTGTGGGCAATCAGGGCCACTTGGGGCAATCAGGGACACTTGTGGGGGCAATCAGGGACACTTGTGGGGGCAATCAGGGCCACTTATGGGCAAAGCCACTTGTTGGGGCAATCAGGGCCACTTGTGGGGGCAATCAGGGACACTTGTGGGGGCAATCAGGGCCACTTATGGGCAAAGCCACTTGTTGGGGCAATCAGGGCCACTTATTGGGGTGATCAGGGCCACTTTAGGGGCAATCAGGGACACTTTAGGGGCGATCAGGGGCACTTTAGGGGCGATCAGGTGTCTACTACCTCCTCTTGGCTGTTTCTCCTCTCACAGACAACTCCGTGAGAGGAGAAGGAGGCGGAAGCCGCACCATGCGGCTTTTGTTTACACTTATGCTGTGTCCTTATTGGACACAGCTGATCACATGGTATGGGACCGATTTCATTGGTCCCATACCATGTCACGTAATCTACCGAGTCCGTCGGACTCGGCGATCATCGGGCTCGCGGGTGCGCGCTCTAGGAGCCGCGCACGAGCCTCAGACACAAGGTGCCGTTTAGAGACGGCAACCCGCTCTTGTAGATGTCCCGTCCTGCCGTTTATAAACAGCGGCCGGACGGGAAGTGGTTAATGAGGACACCTCTTCCTAAAAAAACATCTAAAAGAAAAATGGTGACAGGGGAGGGACATCCAGCAGATTAACAGCCTCAGCTCTGTTCCTTTGAGCTGTGTTTAGCACTACCCCCTTAGGAGTCGCTGAAGATTTGGGTCTCCCTATAGTTCTGCACAGCCCAGCAACACGCATTTTCAACTCAGACTGGCATCCAAGAGACCGTAACCAGCCCTTGAGCTTGCTTTTTTTAATTTTTTAGAGGAAGTGAACTAGGATAGGGTTAGGGGTGTACAGGATGCCCAATGGAACTTTGAAACTGAGGACAACTTCTTGGAACTATATACAAGTTTTATACAGCAAAAAGTCTCTCTTGAAGAGCTAGCCAGCGTCTCCGGTTGTACCACCCCAGACCTTAGATTCTCCTATTCCAGCCAATCTGGGTGAATCCCTGAGCAGGGGATCCAGTGCCTGCCACTTCAAAGTCCCAGGTAGTTGCTAATCTGGATTCCCACCAGAGTGCTCCTTCCCCTTACTAGCCCAGGGGGTGCAGATTTACTCAGTCTTTCTCTTGTGTTGCTGGTGGGTCAGTGCCTGCTACCAAGTCTTCTAGCTAGGTGGCTTCTTCCCTGCCTTACAAGTGGTCCTCTCTCAGGGGGCCGGTTAAGTCCCAAGCTTTCCTTCTTCCAAGGTCCTCCTGCCTAGAGGTGAGCCCCTCTCCCATCTTGGACCCCCACAGGCTCCTGCCTCCGGTCTCACATCCTCTCTATCTTTCACCTGAACTCTCCTCCAACTCTCCTGATGCTGAGCAGGCTCAGTTACTCTTAAAGGCTGTCCTGGCCCCTTGCCAATCCTGTTGGGGATTTGCCAGGATCCTCTAAGAGTACAGCCTAGTCACTGTTTACCTCCGCCCACTGCTTCTAGAACTTTCTCCAAAGTTCTAGTACAGGGGCAGGGGAGGACTGACCATTTGGAAACTCGGGCACTGCCCGAGGGCCCGTGGTCAGTAGGGGGCCCCATGAGATGCCCCTGTTACATTTTTCATAGGCTTTTTTGAGTTTGGGCAAGGACACAGGGGCCCCATGATCCCCTATTGCCTGGGGGCCCCATGAGTTGTCAGTCTGCCCCTGTACAGGGGGAAGTTTCAGAGAGCAGGTCTGAAGAGCCTCTCAGCCCCTGACCTAAATTTGACCCACCTGGCTATTACACCCAGGCTGCTACTAAGCCTTCCTGACTGAAGATTAGAACTAGAGCTCTCCCTAGCTGACTATGAGGGTGCTACATATGTAAAGGGGTGTGTGATTCTCCAATCCAATCAGCTCTTCTTGCTGAGATCTTCAGAGTGTCATTTCAGCTCCCTGCCCCTTTTTTCTGAACTGTCAGATAAATTCTGAATGTAGAGAAGAGAAGACTGTAGATAAACATGTACAACTTATGTAGGAGAATTTGTTTAATGTCTGTGTATCACCCGAGGCCAGTCACTTCACTGAGTATATGTAAGGGTTTACAACCATTTTAAAGTGGATCTAAACCCTAACTGGACTACAGTTATTTTGAAAGTTGCAAGGTCAAAATGATTGAAAACAGCTTTTGAAATCACATTGCCATGTTAAGGCTTCATTCAAGAGTTTGACTTCATTAATAATTTAAGAAAGTACTGTGATTGTTTTGAAATGTGCGGAATCTATACTTTACTCCTGTCTTATCAAGATATTGTTATGCTTCATACATTGGTTTTCATGGCTGATAGACTTTCACAATGTGTACAGGAACACAGCCCTACTGCCAAGGCATTATGCTCTTTTTTTAATCTTGGCATTGCTAAATTTTAGTGTATGTGGTAACCCATAAAAATCTATCAGATATTAGTTTACTAAAGTAGGGTATATGAAAGCTTATTTTTGATCGGTTGGTTATTAGGCTAAATATTGCTGGAAGTGAACATTTATATTTGTTTATTGCATGAGCCCAGTTAGACATAAAGTAACATAAAACTGTTCCCCACTCCACACTGTGTAAGACAAAATCACAATTTTCCTTACCCCAGCATTAAAAAAACATGTATAATTTGTATGCATTTGTGTTTTTTTTAAATAATAGATAACTTTCTCCATTTTGTAATGAGTGGAACAACTATTGACCCCCTGTCAAGTCTTTATTAAGGTCCTGGGGTGCAATGCAGAAATCTCACTCCAACCTGGGCGCTTAATTTGCAGGAAGCTAAGGATGGAGTCACAGGGCAATTGTTTTTCATGGTCGCATTAGGTCCTCTATTGAGTGACAGGTCAAACTTAAAGTACAACTAAAGGCAACAACATTTTTTTTTGATAGAGTGGAGAGGGATTAGGACACCTGTAAGTTTTTATTGCTAACTCTATCATATATACTGCACATATAGAATGTGACACACAAAAAACATTTTTAAATTTATTATTTATAATTATTTATTACTATTTATTATTTATAATAATAACCATAATTAAAAATAATAATTAAAAAAACTTTTGTGCAGTCCCAACATGTGCAAATAAAGTGCAAACGTGCTGATTCCTTGGTATTGGATTCCGTAATTGCAGTGACAAGTGCTTCATAGTGCTCAGACTGGTGCCCCACATAGATGTACACTGACCATCCTGCCATGACCACCTATCTCTAGTGAGGTCACTAGCACTTTGTTTGGGACTGACCCAAAATGCCACATATTGATGGCACCAATGCTGTTACATATACTCCACGACGTTGCCAATGGTAGCCAGTATATATTCACCAGGTCAGATATCAGGTATTAACCAGTGATCCTTATTGGGAATGGGTACAGCACTTACACTCCTCCTCTCCTCCACAGATAATATGCAGGTGGTCAGCATAAAAATAAAATGAAAAACGGACATCCCATAGTGTATTATTGTTTGGTTTAATGCTGGGAATAAAATAATATATGTAAACTCACAAAATGCGTGCCTTTTCCTCGGCACTGAGTGTGTTCAGCTCTATGTGATAGCAATGGAAGAAAAAGATGGCCGCCGTATTCCAGCGTGCGTACCAAAGGGTGGAAGTGATGCCGGTGGAAATTACATCATCAAACCTCAACGCGTAGATCGTCATCAAATTTTTATTGTTTTCTGTGCCCCCGTTAAGGAAATTCACCCTCTCCACTTGTCCTGTTTACCATTTTTTGTTGAAGTGAAAGTAAAAGAAAATCCAAAATTTTTGGGTTGTCTTCAGAAAAGTAATAGAGGGGAAGTCTTCTGATCGGGACACTAGTTCTAGTGACATGGGGCTTTTTTTTAACCACTTGCCCTACAGAGGATTTACCTCCCTTCCTGACCAGGCCATTTTTTGCGATATGGCGCTGCGTTTTTTTAACTGAAAATTGTGCGGTCATGCAACACTGCACCCAAATTAAATTTATGTCCTTTTTTCCCACAAGTGGAACTTTCTTTTCGGTGGTATTTGATTGCCTGTGCTTTTTTATTTTTTGCGCTATAAACAAAAAAAGACTGACAATTTTGGTGAAAAAAATATATTTTTGACTTTTTAATATTAAACATGTCCAGTAAACATTTTTTTAAAAAAATCTAGTTTCGTCATAAATTTAGGCCAAAATGTATTCTGCTACATGTCTTTGCTAAAAAAAAAAATCCCAATACATGTAAAATAATTGGTTTACATGAAACTTATAACGTTTACAAATGGTGCCATATATACTGGAATTTTTTTTTTTTACTAGTAATGGTGGCAATCAGCGACTCCTAGTGGGACTGCGCTTTAAACAAAAAAACACCAACAATTTTGGGGAAAAAAACTATATTTTTGACTTTTTGCTATTAAACATGACCAGTAAAAAAAAAAAAATTAAAAAATCAAATTTTGTCATAAATTTAGGCTAAAATGTATTCTGCTCCATGTCTTTGCTAAATAAAAAAATCCCATTAATTGGTTTACATGAAAGTTATAGAAATGTATTTATTTTTACTAGTAATGGCGGCAATCAGCGACTTATAGTGGGACTGCGGTGGGCATACTGACTTGGTGTTACTGACATCCCCAGTGACACCAATACAGTGATCAGTGCTAATATAAGGCACTGACACCGGAGAAGATGACCGCTTGATCCTGAAGCTTCGCTCCTCCACTCCTACTTACAGCACTGTCCAGCCAACCTAAAGCGATGGAAAAAACACCGCCAATGGGGGACACCTCCCTAGCCCGCAGGAGTATGACCCGCAAGCGGGTCCAGAATCAGGGAACATGCTGTCTACTTATGCAGCCTGCATAGCTCCCGGACCAACATGGTGCCGACACACAGAAAGGGGAACAGGAGTCATGCCACGCTGCAGTCAGTCGGGACTCCTCAGCACAGGACATGGAGGACTCTGCAAGCCCTGAGGCACAGCACCCCTTCTTTCCTCTCCTTCTGATAGAGGTAAGAGAGTGGCAAACTCACCAGCTCAATCTCCTGCTAAGCTCACTCCTATGAAAAAGAAACATAATACTAGGACTTGTGGTTCCTCAGTTCCTCTCAATCACTTGCAGCATTTCCTACTTCTGATGGCCCTGCATTGGAACATTCTTTAAAAGCCATGTTACTCTCCCTGCAGGCCGATCTACAAATGGAATTGAGCACTTCTATCTCCCATCTCCATGTAAAAGTTGAGCTTTTAGAAGATCGTACGCTACATATAGAACAGCATCTATCCTCAGCCACCATAGCTCATAACGCCATTGTAGATATTCGGGATCAGCAAGCAGAAGCCATTAGTGATGTACATATGGTGCAGCGCTAAAAATAAAATACACTAATTGCAATACAATAAATAAATCAAATAAATACCAACATACGGATCCCAAAATAGGGAACTTAAATTAAGGTGCAAAAATCCTTAAAGTGGAATTAAGTGAATTCCTAAAAATGGGTCATAAATACAGACCCTAAATGCCGTGAAATCCAAAAAACTCAAATCCCAAATTGGGATAATACACACCAATATGTGTGAACAAGGTGAATCCCTTGAAACGGGATAAACTTAAAGTGACAAGTGCCAAAACACAAATAAGTGTATACACTATACATGCAGTGAAAAAAAGACCAATACGTATGTGTAGTGAACCAAACAAACATCAAATATGCAGTGAAAACAATTATAGTGAAACTCTGGTAATACAAAAGCAGCAAAATGTCCTTTTTTGAGTCCAAATAATAGTGCTGTGGAAATCCTCCACACAAAACAGACAGTGCTCCACCCTCAACAGGGAACTAGTGTCGTGTGGTGTGCTCTCAAAAGGAATCCCAAAATGGCTGAAATGCCTGCTCACCTCCAATAAAAGACCCTACGGGTCATCACGCTTTTTGGATCACACCCGGATCCTATGGTATAAATCTCCTTAATGGCCGATCTCCATATACACAAGGTTCCAATGTGCCAAGTATGTAATCCCCTTCCTGGATCGATTAGACAGGTGACCTTAAATACCTCCAGCCCACTCACAGAAACTCTGCCCAGCTCTCAGTGAAAAACATGCGCATAAAAGAAGAAAGATACTTCCATAGTGCAATACTGTTTAATCAAGGTAATCAGACCACAAAACGCCAGTAGATACACTCACATTTGCGTAGAATTACTAAGGTATTTCCACCCCATACTATGGGTGTATCCACATGTTTCCTGGGTGCACCAAGATGGCTTTTAATGACGTCACCATGTAGCGTATCGACTCGTTGCGTCACGTGTCACACGTGACTTCATCAGGATACCCTAACATTAGGCAACTGCGCCTAAAAGTTGCAGACTTAGAAGATCGCTCCAAGCAAAACAATATTAAGGTGCGGGGAATACCTGAATCTGTAACTCCGGCTGAATTGGTACCATTCCTCCATCAACTGTTTCATAAACTCCTGCCCCTGCTCACACTGCAAGACCTGCTGATTGACAGGGCCCATAGGCTCCACAAACTGCAACACCTTCCACCCACGCTTTCCAGAAATGTTTTGGTCTGGATCCATTTCTTTCATATTAAGGAGCAGATCATGAGAGGTGCAAGAATGACCGGATCCCTACCTGATCCCTACGCCAAGATAGCTTTATATATTGATCTGTCTGCTGCCACATCACAAGCCCATAAAGAATTTTCGCCAATTACCTCGATTCTCATGGAACATAAAATCGCTTATCGATGGGGTTTTCCTGTAAAGCTTCTTGTGACCCATCAAAATCAGCAAGTGACTTTCCAAACTCCCAAAGATGGGATTAAGCAGCTACACAACTGGGGCCTGACCACACGCCCCCCACCGCTTATGGCTAAATGTAGTCCCTCGTTTAAAATCTCTAATCGATGGGACAAACGCGCATCGCCTTAATGATCTCGAAAGGTCCTCTGTCTATGTATCTACTTATCTTTATTATTGGATTGTTCAGTGTCTGGATTTGTGTTATGTGGAGGAGCGTGTGCCTTGGTATATTACCACCCTCGCCCTCGTTTGATGTGTGCTATGCACACAGTTTTCATATGTTGATTGTTTACCAATTGCTGCATTGCTTGCCTTACTTGGTATTTGTTCAGTGTCCCTGGGTCTCTGTCCCTGATATTTGGCGGGACTCACAGACATGGTCTCAATATATATAAATGCTGTATTGAATTATAGTACCTCTGACTTGCATTACTATCGCCTGTCACTATTTCTTATCTCAATTTCTGATCCATTTTGGCATCTCCTACTTACCCCTTTATTATGTCTTTGAAAATGACCTCATTAAATGCAAAAGGCCTCAATAACCCGTTTAAATGTTCTCTACTTTGGGGAGAAGCTATTTCCCAGTGCACAGATATTCTCTGTGTTCAGGAGACTCACTTCTCATCTGTTAATCCTCCCAGGTGTACACATAAATTATATCCTCAGTGCTTTCATTCTCAAGATACCAAGAAGGTTAGGGGTGTCATGATAGCATTCGCGCTTCTATGTCTTTTGTACTCTCATGTTGACAGTGATCCCTCCGGTAGGTACTTTATCCTTTCTGCATCCTTCAACAACTCTCCCCAAAACATTGTTAACCTATATGCTCCGAATACACACCAGAGAACCTTTTATAAGTCTGTCATGCGGAAATTACATTTTCCCAGAGACCAAATTGTTCTATGTGGAGATTTTAATTGCATCATTGATCCCTCCATAGATACTGTACCTCTAATGTGAATAGGAAAAGAACCACCGCTCTATCTGTCCTATTATCCTCAGAACACCTTTGTGACCCTTGGAGATGTCAACATGGTAATGAAAGAGATTATTCCTTTTATTCTCATACTCAACATTCCTACTCTCGGATTGACCTGTTCCTACTCTCCAAGGGATTGCTACAGCAGGTCCATACGTCATCTATTGGTGTGATCACCTGGTCTGATGCACCAGTGTCCATTACACTTTATCTTCCCTCCTTTGTCCGACTCCACTCGTCGAGTCGACTGCTTCTTTTTTAAATTCCTTGGAGACTTGGGAACAGGTCCGTGCGGAGATTTCTGTCTTTTACACCACCATTAGTGGCTCTGTAACTAATCTTTCTACTCTTTGGAATGCACATAAATCAGTTATTAGAGGAATTTTCTAAAGCTCGGAGCCAAGGAAAACAGAACGCACTGCCACTATTCCCTCCTTTTTGGATCGAATTCGGCTGTTAGAACAATCTCACAAATCTGACCCAAACCCTATTACTGTCGCTGAGTTGAGGAAAGTTAGAAATGATTTCAGCTCATACCTCTGGAATGGTTATGACTTCTACCTTAGGAGACAAATCAAGGACATTTTTAGCTCAACAATATAAGCGTAAAGTCGCTTTGTCTAAACTACCCTTCCTTATTGATTCTCAAGGTTGTAGACTTACTAACCCTAAAGACATTGCCAACTGTTTCGATACCTTCTACTCGAAACTCTATAACCTATGTCTCTCTCATACTGAACCCAAACTCACTCATATGGCTATTCAAGATTTTCTGTCTCCGCTACACCTCCCCTCTTTAACCCCTGAACAAGTGGAAACCTTCTCAGCGCTCTTACCACTCAGGAGCTCGAGATAGCAATTTCCTCATTACCCTCATATAAAGCCCCAGGCCCAGATGGCTTCTGTAACGAATATTATAAAAGTTATTGACAACAACTCATTACACATCTCTGTAACTCTTTCAACAGGATTTTCATGACCGGAGATATACTGGCTGAATCCTTGGAAGCTATTGGTACTACCATCCTGAAACCGAGGAAAGCTACTCATGACCCAACTAATTATTGCCCCATCTCCCTACTCAAAACTGACCTTAAACTGTACACTAAGTTATTAGCTACCCGCTTAGCGCTACATATGCCCCGTTTAATCCACCATGACCAAGTGGGTTTCATCCCCTGCCGTCAAGCAGCCGATGGCACTTTGCACTTTATTGATCTTATTTTTTGGGTTGAGTATCATCCAGCGCCTTCTCTTCTGATCTCTTTAGATGTGGAAAAGGCATTTGATAGTCCATTGGATGTTCTTAGAAGCGGTTCTTGGCAAATTTGGTATGTCAGGACATTTTCTCCAAGATATTATGGCCCTTTACTCTACTCCTAGTGCTAGGTTGTTGACCTCTGACCAGGGGCGGACTGACCATTTGGAAACTCGGGCACTGCCCGAGGGACCGGGGTCAGTAGGGGGCCCCATGAGATGCCCCTGGTACATGCTTTTTTGAGTTTGGGCAAGGACACAGGGGCCCCATGATCTCCTATTGCCCGGGCCCCATGAGTTGTCAGTCCGCCCCTGTCTCTGGCATATTGTTCAACTCATTTTCGATAACTAACCGTACCCATCAAGGGTGCCCTCTGTCACCCTTGATCTTTGCATTGGTGATCGTACCTCTCGCTCGGGTCATTCGCTCTAACCCCACTATTGCTGGTGTAGAAGTAGAGTAAGTTTCCCACAAGATTGGCTTATATGCCGATGACATTATTATATCAATAACCAACCTCTTAAGTTCCCTACCTCCCCTATGTCTCTTATTGGAACAGTTTGGTGAGATTTCCCTATGCAAATTGAACCACACCAAGTCCTCTATGCTTGCTGTAGTGGTTCATCCCTCTTTGAAAAATGCCATCTCTGCGGTCTCTCCCTTTTCCTGGGCCCCGATCTCTACTATGATGTATTTAGGAATTCAACTTACTTCTCCCTCACATATGTTACTCTGAGTTAACTTTGATTCTCTCCTGGAGAAACTACAGTTGCTATGTACTTCTATGTCTTCATTGCATACCTCCTGGGCAGGGCGCATACCCATATGGAAGAAAAATATACATATTAAAAATACATTTCAAATATACTGTATGTTTTAAAAATACAAATCTACATTTTTGGAATGCATTTACAAATATATGTAAAAATATATGTTAAAATTACTTTTTTATATGTAAAAAAAAATCTGAAGAATATATAAAAAAAAAAAAATTTAAAAAAATGTTTTTAAATGTATTCTTCCGATTTGTTTTCAACATAAAAAAGTAATGTTAACATATATTTTTGCATAGATTTGTAAAAATATACAGTGTAGTTTGGCAACAGCTGGAGGGCAGCCAGTTTGACACCCGCTGATTACAGGAATGTAAACGGAGATGCCAATCAGTTTGACACCGAACATGCCTATATTACAAGGTCCACAAGGCTAATAAAACACATTAAACCTCCTGTGAGAAATCTACATATCAATATCATATTTAGTCTCTAACACCTTGCAACTTCATTCTGTTAAATAATATTTTGGTTGTTGGATTGTGAGACCTTGCCATATGAAAATATGGATGTATTTAATATAGGTGCCAATAAGGTTGTGTCTGCTGGAGCACCACTCCAGCAAATCTACCTCACACCTCTCTGACCCTTTGGGTGTATTATTTCTGTAACACTCTCTCCAGGGATAAAAAAGATGGCTGCACATGCACCACTGGGCTCTTGTTTTAACATAGAAACTACTACAGGACTGCTGGGAGGATCAGTGACTTTGGTAAAGAGATTGGACTGGTAAGATTGGACTTACTTTACAAGCAAATTAGACTCTACACCAAGATAAACAACCTTTTTTGTCTTGGACCTTGAACCCTTTGCTCCTCCCATGAACTTCCTTTAGGCACTTCCTTTTCGCCAGATTCATTTGTTCCCTCCAGCCAATATCTCACTCTTGTCACTCCTGTTGGCATCTGCATCTCTGCTACTACTCGTTACAGACTCTTGGCTTGTTCCTTAAGAAATGGAAAAAAGGAACAGTGGTTTATGGGTGTAGTAATGTGATAAAAACAGATTTAATGATAAAAAATGAAGCAACTCACAAGAGAAGCATACAGACTCGAATGTCACATGAGAACCATCTTCTGCTATAATGAGATCCGGACCACTGGGGGCGATGTGTTCCAAGACCCTTCCGGTTGCACTGGTGGTTCCCAGGGCTCCAAACAAGCTAGGAGGTCCAACACTGGAAGCAGAAGAGGAGAAGAGGCAATCTAACTGGCTCATATTCGGCACATGCGTGCTCCTTCCTCAGGCTATGATGTGGCATGTTATCAATTTGCCTCTTCTCCTATCGACATTGGACCTCCTAGCTTGCTCCAAGCCCTGGAAACCACCAGTGCGACTAGATGAATCTTGGAACACATGGCTCTCAGCAGTCCAGATCTGATTGTAACAGAAGATGGCTTTCATGTGATATGGAAATCTATATGCTTCTCTTGTGATTTGCTTCATTTTTTTTATCATTAAATCTGTTTAATATCACATGACTACACCCAGAAACCACTGCTCCTTTTTTCTATTTCTTATTGCCTACTGCAGAGGAGCTTCCACTCTGACAGTTGGCTGCTCCCACTCTGAGTGCTATATAGTGCCTATACAGACTTTAAACTTGCATGGGCTATTGACAATACTCTCATATTTTGGACTATATGTACATTTTGAGATATTGATCCTTCAGTTTATTTCCTTTGTTCCTGGCCACCATAGCGCCACTATTTTTCCTTTGAATTGGCTTGTTCCTTGACTATGCTTCTACTTAATTCCAAACTGTGACCACTTGTTACCAGCATTTGGCTTGTTTACTGACTATGCTTTTGCTTGATCCTTCTATATTTGCTACTGAGCCCCTGCTTGCTCAACTTCTGGTATGGCGACCTGATACTTACACGCAGAAAAACCTATCTCCACAATCAGGAGAACACTGGTTAGTGCTCAGACTCTGCACCTCAGGTGAGCATCCGCAAAGTGACCTGCTGATGCACTTATCCAGCTGGTCAGTGGGAGCCTTTTTGCTGCTATAGGTACTGGTCTCGGAGCCTGACCCCTGTTTAACTTGGAAGAGCCACTCTGCAAATGTAACCCATGGGGCTAAGAAAGCAGAGGCTGTACTCTGCCACCACCACCTTATTGCCCAAGGCAGGAGCCTCTTTTGCCTTTACATCCTCCTAGCCTTCGTAGTGGACTACATAGATCCAAGACTAAAGTATAATAATGGACTTTCTGACTTCAGTACAGTTGCAGTTGCAATTTGTATTAGTAGCTTACTGAATGATTCCACTTGTGGTGTGTGTGTATGTATATGTACAGTCATGGCCGAAATTGTTGGCACCCTTGATATTTTTCCTGAAAATCAAGTATTTCACACAAAAAAGGTATTGCATTAACACATGTTTTGCTATACACATGTTTATTCCCTTTGTATGTATTGGAACAAATATAAAACAGAGGCAGAAAAGCAAATATGACATAATGTCACACAAAACCCCAAAAATGGGCTGGACAAAAGTATTGGCACCCTTAACTTAATATTTGGTTGCACACCCTTTGGAAAACATAACTGAAATCAGTCGCTTCCTATAACCATCAATAAGCTTCTGACACCTCTCACCCGGAATTTTGGACCACTCTTCCTTTGCAAACAGCTCCAGGTCTCTCTTATTGGAAGGACACCTTTTCCCAACAGCAATTTTAAGATCTCTCCACAGGTGTTCAATGGGATTTAGATCTGGGCTCATTGCTGGCCACTTCAGAACTCTCCAGCGCTTCTTTGCCATCCATTTCTGAGTGCTTTTTGACGTATGTTTGGGGTCATTGTCCTGCTGGAAGACCCAGGATCTTGGACGCAAACCCAGCTTTCTGACACTGGGCCCTACAGTGCGACCCAAAATCCTTTGGTAATCCTCAGATTTCATGATGCCTTGCACACAGTCAAGGCACCCAGTGCCAAAGGCAGCAAAACAACCCCAAAACATCATTGAACCTCCACCATATTTTACCGTAGGTACTGTGTTTTGTTCTTTGTAGGCCTCATTCCGTTTTCGGTAAACAGTAGAATGATGTGCTTTACCGAAAAGCTCTATCTTGGTCTCATCTGTCCACAAGACGTTTTCCCAGAAGGCTTTTGGCTTACTCAAGTACATTTTGGCAAACTGTAGTCTTGCTTTTTTATGTCTCTGTGTCAGCAGTGGGGTCCTCCTGGGTCTCCTGCCATAGCGTTTCATTTCATTTAAATGTCGACGGATAGTTCGCGCTGACACTGATGCTCCCTGAGCCTGCAGGACAGCTTGAATGTCTTTGGAACATGTTTGGGGCTGCTTATCCACCATCCGGACTATTCTGCGTTGCAATCTTTCATCAATTTTCCTCATCCGTCCACGACCAGGGAGATTAGCTACAGTGCCATGGGTTGCAAACTTCTTGATAATGTTGCGCACTGTGGACAAAGGCAAATCTAGTTCTCTGGAGATGGACTTGTAACCTTGAGATTGTTGATATTTTGCCACAATTTTGGTTCTCAGGTCCTCAGACAGTTCTCGTCTCCTCTTTCTGTTGTCCATGCTTAGTGTGGCACAGACAGACACACAATGCAAAGGTTAAGTGAACGTCTCTCCTTTTTATCTGCTTTCAGGTGTGATTTCTATATTGCCCACACCTGTTACTTGCCCCAGGTGAGTTTACAGGAGCATCACATGCTTGTAACATTCTTATTTATCCGCAGTTGTGAAAGGGTGCCAATACTTTTGTCCAGCCCATTTTTGGAGGTTTGTGTGACATTATGTCGAATTTGCTTTCTTTCCTCCCTTTTTTTGTTTTGTCCCAATACACACAAAGGGAATAAACATGTGTATAGCAAAACATGTGTTAATGCAATACGTTTCGTGAGAAATACATGATTTCCTGGAGAAATATCAAGGGTGCCAACAATTTCGGCCATGACTGTATGTGTGTGTATATGTATATATATATATATATATATATATATATATATATATATATATACACACACACAGTATTTGTATATACTGTTATACTGTATATTTCACTTGTTATATATAAATAATATAAAAGCAAAATGAAATAGAGTTTGGACAGTTCCTATTACATTTTTATTGGAATAGAGGATACAAAGTAAGCAGACTCATACCCATATTACTATTTGGGGAAAAAAAGAGATACCAAATAGGTAAAAAAACAAACAAAAAACAACACTAATATTCAAGGTATTCTAAAAAAAGTTTTATTGGCAGTATAAAGAGCAGAGATAAATTTTAACTTCACATTGTAAAGTTTATAACTTAAGAATGCCACAATAAACTTGCTAATGAGGTATAGAGGCATCAATACAGATTTACAGCTCCACTCAAGTATTCCAAATCCTACAGCAGCAGGAGTTGAAAAAAAAAATAAAATCAAAACAGTTCTGCAAAGTTCTGGCAAGTTGCAAAGATGATAAGGGTTAGCTTCAATAATGCATGCTACATTTCCACTGCAGTGTCAAAACATCTTACATTTCCATAAACTAATTGAGGGCAATGATGACATCACTGGATGAGAAATTAGAGAAGATGGGCTGCCAGGTGACATACACAGAATTAAGTGAATATAACATTTGAATAAGCCAGCAGGGGTCAATTATAAGCCAGAATAACGAAGGCCAGATATTTGACTTTGTGTGTGCTAGTGGGAACCTTACCCAGTTATTTAAAAAAAAAACAAAGAGATTGTTCTGGATTCTTGTAGGAAATGAAAATACTGTAAGGCTTGTAAAACTGTCTACTACTGGCCTGTGGGCATGGACAGATTAAGGCAGAAGGAACCCCAGGCAATGTAGTTGCTTTGGTACCATCTCCTCAATTGACATTGATAAAAATTGCAATCGGCAAAGAGAAGACACCCTTTCTAAATTGCATGTGCTTGCATGGCCCAACTGTAAAAGCTAGACCCCCTGGACATCTACCATACCCTAGCTTTCTGTTTGTTGATCTAGCTCTGCCTGCAGGAGATAAAATCAGAATTGAGTGATCTTTGGTACAACAACCAACAGCAACACATTTACAGTTCGGTCCATATATATTTGGACACACACAATTTTCATACGTTTGACTCTGTATGCCACCAAAATAAATTAGAACTAAACAATCCAAATGAATTTGAAGTGCAGACTTTCAGCTTTAATTCAAGGGGTTGAACATAAATATCAAGTACAAATTTTAGAAACTGCAACCATGTTTAATACACAGTCCCTCCATTTTCAGGGGCTCAAATGTAAGTGGACAAATGAATGTAATCATAAATAAAATGTTGATTTTTAATATTTTATTGATTATTCCTTTACTGGCAATGACTGCCTGAAGTCTGGAACCCATAGACATTACCAAAGACTGGGTTTCCTCCTTTCTGATGCTTTGCCAGGCTCTAACTGCAGCTGCCTTCAGTTGTTCTTTGTTTGTGTTGTGAAATGTATGCTCAATTGGGTTGAGATCAGGTGATTGACTCGGCCATTGCAGAATATTTCACTTATTTTCCTTCAAAAGCTCCTGGGTTGCTTTTGCAGTGTGTTTTGGATCATTGTCCATCTGTACTGGGAAGCGCCATCCAATCACTTTTGCTGAATCTGGGCTGACAGTATATCTCTAAACACTGCAGAATTCATCCGGCTGCTTCTGTCTTCTGTCACATCATCAATAAACACCAATGACCCAGTGCCACTGGAAGCCATGCATGCCCATGCCATCACACTGCCTCCACCAAGTTTTACAGATGACGTATGCTTTGGATCATGAGCTGTTCCAAGCCTTCTCCACACTTCTTTTTCTTCCCATCATTCTGGTACAGATTAATCTTAGTTTCCTCCATCCAAAGAATGCTTTTCCAGAACTGATCTAGCTCTTTTAGATGTTTTTTTTGGCAAAATCTAAATTGGCTTTTCTATTCTTCAGGCTTTTGAATGATTTGCACCTTATGGTAAACCCTCTGTATTTGCTCTCATGAAATCTTCTCTTGATTGTAGACTATGGCAATGATACATCCACCTCCTGGAGAGTGTCCTTCACTTGTCTGGATGTTGTGAATGGGTTTTTCTTTACCATAGAGAGGATCCTGCGATCATCCACCACTGTTATCTTCTGTTGATGTCCATGCCTTTTTATATTAGAGAACATTACACACAGCTAGGCACACAGTTAACCCCTTTATCACCTTAGATGTTTAACCCCATTTCCAGCCAGTGTCATTAGTACAGTGAGAGTGTATATTTATAGCACTGATCACTGTATTAGTGTCACTGGTTCCTACAAAGTGGTAGTTAGCGGCAGTTGGTGTCTGATTGTCCCCCACAATATTGCAGTCCCAAGATTACCGCCATTACTAGTATAAAAAAAAAAATGAATTCCACTATATATACCATAGTTTGTAGATGCTATAACTTTTGCGCAAATCAATTACCAAAAATATCGAGCAGAATACATATTGGCCTACATTTTTGAAGCAATTTAATTTTTTAAATTTTTTTATTGGATATGTTTTATAGCAGAAAGTAAAAAAATATATATTTATTTTAAAGTTCAGTCTTTTTTTGAGTTTACTATATATTTTTTATAGCCGAAAGTAAAAAATATTGCTTTTTTTTTTTCAAAAATTGTTTATTTTTTTGTTTATAGCACAAAAAAAAACCCAGAGGTGATCAACTACCACCAAAAGAAATCTCTATCTGTGGGAAAAATTTACATAAATTTTATTCATGTACAGCATTGCATTATTTATTATTATTATTATACAGGATTTATATAGCGCCAACAGTTTGCTCAGCGCTTTACAATTTAACGGGAGACAATACAGCAACAATATAGTGCAATACAAGAGGGTTAGGAGCGCCCTGCTCCTTGGAGCTTACAATCTAAGAGGGAGGGGCTAGTGGTACAAAAGGTAGTAACTGTGGGGGATGGACTGGTAGGAGGAATAGAAGATTCCATTATTAGCTGAGGGCAGGATAGGCTTCCTTGAAGAGAGAGATTTTCAGAGATCGCCTTAAAGTGAGCAGAGTAGGCGATAGTCTGATAAATTGGGGTTTGTCAATTGTCAGTTAAAATAACGCAGTGCCGTATCGCAAAAAATGGCCTGGTCAGGAAGGCGGGTACATTTTCCAGAGGTCAGGTGGTTATGGGCAGCACAGTGGCTAAATGGTTAGCACTTCCGCCTGGCAGTACTAGGGTTGTTAGTTCAAATCCCAGCCACGGCACCACCTGCCAGGAGTTTGCATGTTCTCCCTGTGCCTGTGTGGGATTCCTCCGGGTGCTCCGGTTTCCTTCCACACTCCAAAGACATGCTGGTAGGTTTATTGTCTCCTGTATAAATTGTCCCTAGTATGTGTATGTATGAATGTGAGTTAGGGACTTTAGATTGTACGCCCCTTGAGGGTTAGGGACTGATGTGAATGTATAATATATATGTAAAGCGCTGCGTAAATTGACAACACTATATAACTACTTTTTACTGTAATAAAATAAAAATAAATAAGCCATACATGTTTTTTTTAACAGAAATTTTTTTTTTAATTTATGTAATAAAGACATGTAATTTCTTTTAACATCTTTGTCATCTGTATATTTGACCATTGGAGGGGCATTTAAAATCCCACTCTATGTATTCCTGTTTGCAATGGTTGTATGTTAAGTGTACAACTCTAGAGAGTAAAATACACTTCTTGTTGTGGCTGTCAGGATCCAGAGCTGCAGTTTATTTTTGTATATAGACATGAATTGCACACAAAACTATGCGCATGTGTCCTTGCCAAACTCAAAAAAGCCTATGAAAAAGGTACCAGGGGCATCTCATGGGGCCCCCTACTGACCCCAGGCCTTTGGGTAGTGCCCGAGTTTCCAAATGGTCAGTCCGCCCCTGCTTTGGCACGATTGTACCCCTAATATAAGTTCATATGCAAGAGCCCTAAGAAGAACGAGTCCACTTTAAGGGACAAAAGCAGACTGAATTTTGTGGGGGTCATTAGTTATGTCTTCCAGCAAGACGGTATACAAGTCCCCACCTGCACTGTGTGAAGATCTGTATAAACCTTGGCCAGGTTTCATAGAAGCAAAGTTGTTCAGCCATCCGTCTGCTGTGAAATCACTGCTCGGTGAAATAGTATCAGGAGCAGCAAATAAAACTCTTTTTACTGAACCATCTTTTCATTCTGTAACTCAAAACTTCACGTTTGGGAAGGTGCAAGATTTAGCTCTGCTCTAGCACTTTCACATGCGTAGTATGTCTGGATTCCATAAAACACATCGTATATTTTAGGACAGGTCCAACTTTCGAAACTGATAAAAGGTCTGCTGATTTGGCAATTTCTCCAGCCGAGTGATGGAAAATATACAGCATTTGGTTGAAACCTTTAAAGAGAATGTACAGTGATATATTATATTCTTTGTATTATGTATTGGATGTTTATTTGTAAAATAACTATAAAAATAATGATGAATTGATATAAAACTTCGGTTTATAAACTTTTAACATTTAAAATAAAATAACACCATCTTGCCAAAAATCATAACTGATGGATTTTTTTATTTCAGTCACCTTGTTGAAATTCCCAATAAACACGCAGAATCGGCAACACGGATTTAAATGGCCACAGCATCCTTTTATTTAAAGCTGAACTCCAGGGAAGGAAATCCTCCCTTGCAGTGGGGTAAGGTTTAGGTCTAGGGGGCAGAAAATAGCACATTTAATTTCTAGATCCTTCAAGTGTTACTACACCCAGGACCCTGCATTCACTATATCTGCTCTCCCACAGTACACAGAACATGGAAATGCAATTATTTTAGTAAATATAAACTGCTAAAAACATTTTCTCATCAGCAGTTAAAGCAGTCTTGTGGCTTCTATCAGTGTCCAGCAGAGCACTGGTTAAAACTTGTAGGAGGGGTTTTCATTCTCCCTGAGGCTGTATAACCCCTGACCCTCTGTCTGGACAGTGCTGATTGGATCTGTGCTGATCACATGTACTATCCCAAGAAACAAAACCTCTCTAGTAATACACACCAATCTGAGCATGTGCAGCTTGCCCCCAAGGCTCTGTTCTATCAGCAGATGGACTGGGACAGTAGAATAAGGGAAGGATCAGAGAAGACAGGATCAAACACAATTTACACAATGATGTGGAATAACCCCTTAGGTTCCACAGTGAGTACAACAAGCATGCTTTACTGCATATACAGCCTGATTTTACTGTTGTTGGTTTTCTAACACTTTCACCCCCACAGGCTCTCTCCAGGATATAAGACTGATTCCTGCAGCCTCTTCTGTTCTATGACCAAAATAAAAAATAGGGAAAAACTGCGCTAGAAGTTCAAGTATACAAACACTCCAAATAGTGTGAAAATCAATATAACAGCGTTATTAAACCAGTTAAAACCACTTACACCAATATGCTCTATACATCGTCTTACAAAAAAAACCACAACTCCCACAATTTTTAGTTCTGCAGCAAACACAATGACGTCACAACCTCTGGCTCCGCCCTATGTGTTTTTTGTCAGATATGCTTTGGTAATTACAGGTCCTCTGATGTCATCAAGTCCAGTGCAGCGCCCTTAGCCATTGGACATGACTACACCAAGGGAAAGTCCGATGTCTGAGCATAGAAAAGTGGAGCACTGATTAGGTAAAACTGCTTTTTGCCATCCCCTAGACTTACAAGGGAGAATTTTTCCTATCCCAGGAGATGGGTTTCAATCACAAAATAATTAAAAACTCAAATGATCAAAAACTAAGTAAAACATAACATTAAATTACGTGACTTTATTGGTGTTCGCAAGCAAAACAGGCCTTACTAAAACTCACCTCTATCCCCAGCCATAACCCCGCCAGCTCAAGAACAGTTACAGAATTGACCACTTCTGACTTCCCAAAAGACAGAGCCCCTGTTTAAACAACTGACACCAACGAAGATGCTTCATGACACCAGCTGGATGATAAATTGTAACCATCTCATCTTTTTCTGTAATAACACAGACCTTCTAACCTGCCAATCTGCCATGACTATGACATAAAGAACCAAATCTGTTGTCAAAAGTAAAAAGAGGGAAGGTGGGTGGGTCAACTTTAATCCCTCATTGACGTTCTACAAGAAAATCCCAGCAGCCCCTATGGACAGGGCCATGGATAAGGAGGATCCCCTAGTCCTCCTGTACCGGGCCAAGGCCAGCAGGGAGACCCAAGCAGCTGGGTGAGTTGGGTGTGGGCAGGGAGGGTGATCAGCATGGCAGGACGGCAATTACTGTAACGATCCCCTGTATGGCTTTCTCTACATAGGCTGAAAGCTGGCTTCTCCTTTTCTCCATTTTGCTGTCTTTCAGCTGCTGCAGAGAGAGGCATATAGGGGATCTGTTCCAGTAATTCCCCCCCCCGCCTAATATATAACCCTCCCTGTGCACCATACTTTTATCTGCTTCCCAGGCCCACCTTTGTGCCCCCACCCCTGCAGTGCTGTGCTGTCAGCTTCACACAATAGAATCCTTCAGGATGGAGAGCAGGGGAAGGATCCAGTAAATATGTCATATTTACCAGCCCCTCCGTTCCTGAATGAACACAATGAGTGATTGGTACCGATCACTCATTGTGCTCATAACTGAAGCTTAGTAAACTTTTTTTTCTGTGGGGGGGGGGGGGGGCCTGTCAAGTTGGCTGTATGGGGCCCCATGTTTTCTAACAGCAGCTCTGCCTACGGATCCTTCCCTGGTGGCTCCACATTACAGCGGAACTCTCAACCTCTAACTGGATAAGGTCTACAATTCCTACACTAAAAGGCGCCTTCATCTTGGGGACTCATCTCAGTCATGTAGCCCCTCTGCTAATTTATTTTTACCAGGTGTGTCTTTATCGTTTGGGATTTTGTCAGGATAAAAACGGAAAAAATAAATCTGATCAAGTGATATGATATTTATTTGGTATAATTTAGAGCTGAAACACTACGCATATACCAAATGTTACAATTTACAAAATAAAATGCTTTCAAATCCAAGGACAATCCCTTAATGAGCTCAATGGCTTTTATCATCCACAACTAACCTCTGGTCTTTTACTTTGTTATAAATTATTTTGAAGCTGTGTTCATGCTTAGTTATATTTAAGCCGTGTATATGCTGATTTGACATAATGTTCCTATGAGACATCCTCCAGAAAATAAGTATAAAAAAAAAAAATTGGCAGGAGAGTAATCAATAGGCAGAAAAAATTTGCACTACGTTTGGGGGAGGAGGGCAGGTATAAAAATGTCACAAAGCAGGATCTACAAAAGAAGAGGCTTTTATACACATCTGTATTTCTGCCCCTTTTGCACTCTCTTGCAGAGCACTTTTAAGTGTGTCGGATTCCTGGTCCCCTGCTGCACATTGGGCATCCTTCTGCTGGCCTTTGTGGTGCTACAGGACACATTAATAACGTAAGGCTCAGATTAAGAAACCACAACATGTGGTGGGAGGATACATCTGACACTGCCATAAGTGTTGAACGTGAAGATACTTTGGTGGCCATAACTCTTGAACAGAGTGAAAATGGAAAGATTGGGAGATGGAAAAGGTAGACTCTTTTCTTTTACTGGACCTGGTTTGTGAGGCTTTTGTTTAAAATGATATTAAAGGATCATTTTATTTTTGTTAAAATAACAAACATGTCATACTTACCTGCTCTGTGCAATGGTTTTGCAAATGCAGCCCCCTTCTGGGGTCCCTCGCCAGCGTCTGAGGTATGCATTTAGGATGGGCTGCAGGGTAAACTACATGTAGAAGGATTTTTACCTGCTGCATAGAATACACCAACATAAAACACCTTCTGATTTTAAAACCACTTTAGATTCAAATATTTTTATTGTTTATTGAAGAAAAAGAAAAGAAAAAAAAAACAGAGAAACAAAAAGAAATGTTTAACATACATGAGAAAAAGAACAATTATCATCATGAGAAGATTCACATTTGGGGTGAGCATTGTTTAACGAAGGGAAAGGATATGAGTGAAAGGAATAGAGGACCCCCACCATTTGGCCGAGGGTCTAGGAGAATTCGTATAATGTACATGAGAGATATACTCAATATAATGTGAACCATAATGGGTTGATAGTAGTAGATGTGTAGTAAAATAGAACAGGGTGGGTGGGAGGGGGGGGGGTAAGGAAGGGAAGCACCTAGTCAGTGGATGTGGAAGATATATAAACTTTGTTTAGTAATCATCAACAGTGTATTGAGCAATTAGGATTTTTTAACCATCGAGACCATTGAGTCTTAAATTTGTGATAGGAGGAGTTGTACAGGGCTGTTCTTCTTTCCATCTCACATTGGAGATTGAGATCAGAAAAGAGGCGTGACAAAAGAGGAGTTGTAGTGGATCGCCATAGTTTTGTAATATTTATTTTAGCAGCTGCTAAAATGTGTATAATGATAATGCGCAAATTTGTAGGATATTTATCAATCCCGATGTGAAAAAGGGCTAGTGCTGGATTCGGGGATATTTGTGTTTCCGCAATTGAGGAGATTATCTGGAACACCTTGTTCCAGTATGATTTAAGGGACTTACACGTCCATAGTAAATGAAGTAGTGAGCCTGTCTCTCCACAATGTCTCCAACATGCTTGTGAGAGCTGGGGGTAATAAAGGGATAGTTTGGTAAGGGTTAGGTACCCTTGATGGAGAATTTTTAGATACGTTTCCCAATAAGAACTACACTTTGAGGCTTTGAAAGTAATAGTGAATGTTTTTTCTCAGATATGTGGGGCTAGCGGAAGAAGGTGTGTTCCCCAGTTGGCTATTGAGGTGGTATTTGTGGGAAATAGAGTTCCGATTATAGTTGTGTAAAAGTTTGAAATTCCTTTTTTTGGGTAAGTGGCCGTCTGGAAGAATTGGTGTGTAGATATCGGGACTTTTACCTCAGATGGCATGGGGTTTTTTTGTAGTACATGTGCTATCCGCATGTATGTAAATTGCTCCCTATCTGGGAGATGGAAGTTCTTTTGGATAGTGGGAAATGAGTCAAGCTTGTAATTAGTGTAGATATCATGAATATATAGTAAGCCAGCAGCTTTCCACCTTGTTAGATTTAGTTGTGGGATGATGCGGTGTAGGGAGGACAGTGGGACCGAAGTGCGCACAGTATTTTGGTTTAACTGGTTATGATTTAAAAGTTCGAGCCAGGCACATAAAGAGGCTTGTATGCAAGGGTGTTTGTGTAGAGGTTTAGTTTGTGCCGTCTGTGGTATGAGTAGTATGTCAGTTATTTTGTGTGGTAGGAATATGGATGCTTCCATGATGGACCAGATCTTCTCAGCGGAAGGATGCCACCAAAAGAAAATCTGGTCCAACAGAACAGCTTGATAGTACGATTTCAAGTGAGGGAGTCCAGCTCCTCCCCTCGAAGGTGGGCGTATGAGTAGGTTCGTAGTATATCTGGGTTTTTTTGAATTCCACATAAATTTGTTTAATATTGCTTGTAGTTTAGAGAAAAAGGAAGAAGGGACTGGGATAGGAAGTGTCCGAAATATGTAAAGAATTTTGGGTAGAATGCACATTTTTTTTTGGCTATTCTGCCAAGTGTCGATAATGTAGTCGTACGGAGGTATTTGAGCTCTTGTGGTATAGTTTCAAGTAGAGGCATGAAGTTATTGTTGTACAGTTGGTTAGTTGAGGTAGAGAGTTTAATCCCCAGGTAGGGAATGCTGTGCGTTTCCCAGGTGAACGGGATTAAAACCACTTTAAAGCCCCAACTTCTTTGATCATGTCAAAAAAGGGAAAATATCAGTGGCCCAATTTATGTAAAAATATGAACAGCAGTTCAGTCTGCAATACTCACTTGCTCTCTAATTGCTGTCCCTCGCGAACTCGTCAATCTCCATTCCAACTTCAGTCCTCTTCTGGAGGGAATGATGCTCACTGCCCAGCAACATGCAACCCACTGGGAGTGTGTCATCATACAAGCCTGAGAATGCAGCAATCCTGGCAAGAGGAAGAACTTATAATCAGCCAGAAGACTGCAGGTATATACATTATATTTCCAAAAGTATTGGTGCACCCCTCAAAATCATTAGATTCAGGTGTTCCTATCACCTCCATGGTCACAGTTGCATAAAATCAAGCACCTAGGCATGTAGACTGATTCTACAAACACTTGTGAAAGAATGGGTCGCTCTCAGGAGCTCAGTGAATTTAAGCGTGGTCCCGTGATAGTTGTCACCTGTGCAATAAGTCCATCCGTGACATTCCCTTGCTACTAAATATTCCACGGTCAACTGTTAGTGATATTATAACAAAAAGGCAGCAACTGGGAACAACAGCAACTCAGCCAGGAAGTGGTAGGCCACATATGATGACAGAGCGGGGTCAGCACATGCTGAAGCGCACAGTGCGCAGAAGTCGCCAATTGTCTGCAGAGTCATAAGCTAAAGATCTCCAAACTTCATGTGTCCTTCAGATTAGCACAACAGTGTGTAGAGAGCTTCATGGAATGGGTTTCCATGGCCGAGCAGCTGCATCCAAGCCTTACATCTCCAAGTGCCATGTAAAGTGTTGGAAGCAGTGGTGTAAAGCACACCGCCAGTGGACTCTAGAGCAGTGGAGACGTGTTCCCTGGAGTGACGAATCATGTTTCCCTGTCTAGCAAGTCGATGAACGTGTCTGGGTTTGGCGAATGCCAGGAGAACAGTACTTGCCTGACTGCATTGTGCCAAGTGTAAAGTTTGGTGGAGGGGGCATTATAGGAAAATTAAAATCATAAAGCTGAGCTTTAACTTTCCAGCATGTAACAAACACTATAGTCAGGGTATAGGTTGACTGCGTCTGCAAGCTACAGTATGTTTTATAGGGCAGGATCAGGTTTAGGATTTGGGTCATTATAAAAGGTTGGTGTAGAGGTCAGGCTGTAATTAAAAAAGTTGTTAATATAAATGTGGACAGGATCAATAAACTTACCAGTGGATCACCGACCCAATTGTGAGCTAAACAGTTAGAAAAAAATAAAGGGTGGTCAAGGGTGGCTCACTGGTAATTATTACCGATGAGCCACCCTTGACCACCCGTTATGCTTTTCTTAAGTTTTAGCTCAGGTCGTTAACAGTTGTTAGCTTGAGGCTTAATGTTTAACTTCAGGCTATTTGTTTTTTTTCTCAAATGTCCCCCAGCGTCACTCAATCCAGAAGACGTAGAAAAAACTGGAAGTTCAGGGTGTAATGGTTCCATTCCCTGCGCACGCCCCCCTGCACTCATAATATATTGATGCAGAGAGTGGTGCTGATGTCATCACTTTATCATCCAGGACCACTAAATTCTGGATGGCTGATGGGGGCCTCCAGGGCATAAAGGTAGTCCCTTTTAGAGTTGGAGAGCAAGCCAGGAAATGGGCTTTACGTTCAGGTATTGGGTTGTTGGCAAGGCTAAGGAAAATATATGATGCTTACCATTCGATCCTTATACAGCATAGAGTTGACCTAGAGGTTTTTTTCTCTTAGCAGATCTAGAGTTTCACTTTATAAGCAATTTGCTGTACATATGTTTCTAGCTTTGATGCTTTTTTTTTTTTGTTAACACTGTGAATAATTACTGCATCCCTCGAACATTTAATCCTAACAAGAACAAATGAATGACTTTCTCTTTGTGCTCTGTTTCTTTTTCTTTCTTTCAATAAGTACATAGGATGGATCCCGCAGGTCGGAAATGGCAGCTCCGTCCCCATTAAAGCACGCTATTAATTTTATTTACTAAATTAGCATTTAAAAATAAAATCCTTCTAAAGGAAAATGTAAAGTGCTCCTTTTGATATGATATTGTTATAAGCCCAATGCCAGCACAAAGAAATCGGAAAAAAGAAACTAATCTACTGTGAAAATGTCATTATATAAGCTGTCTTTTTCAGTTTTACAAACTGTATAAACTGTACTTATCTTTAAGTGTACCTGTCATAGATACCATTAAAGATAACGATACTATACTCTGAACAAATGTTCAGCTAAGTAATGAATATATCTGTGGCATTGAGTATTGTGATGTATTTACTGTTTCACTGGCAGTCAATAGTGCCTTTGGCAAAGCTCAGTGTTTGTGGTGGGTGCTATTGGCAAAGTAGGGGGTAACCAAGAAAAATACATGGACAATCACTTTTCCGGAAACACTTCTTTTTCCAATAATCCAAGATACCTTGACCAGAACAAGTTCAGCAGGTTCAGTACACAGATCTCCAATTGCTAAAGTAATTGGAATAGCCAGAGGTTGCCTCCCTTTTCCACTGTCCATAGTCATATTTGAGAAAACCCAACTACATGTTTGTTATGTCACATAACATGCCTAATTAATTTTTACCTTTTTAGATGTTTCCCAAGAGGAGGTGTCATGGCTGACTGTAAGGTTTTTTGAACAACGTCAGTGTGAGTATGTCCCAAGTCTGTCCTCATTAACATATGATGCAAGAGAACTACTTTGAAATTTTCCTTACTGGAGGGGCCATAATAGATCATCTAAAAAAGGTAAGCTACATTTTTTTTAATTTTTTGATGTCATGCCATGTGAATAGAGACATAAAACAATTATAAAGGTGTTATCCCAATTTGTCTGCAAAAGTGCTCTCAAAAAGCAATACTCCTGGATCCTATTAAGGTTTTCAAAAACTAGTGAGTCCTGCAAACCTCTGCTTTCACAAAGCACTGATCATGGCAACGAACTCGGCCCTACCTCCAGAGTTATTCGCTCATCTGGTGCTCCACCAACTCTAACCTCACCAAGACTCTAACGGTGAGGCTCCACCCTCTCTACAAACCAGATTCTTGTCCCTATCTTAAGAATGTCATTATAGGGACCTGAGATGATACAGGAAAAAACTATTAATAGCGCCCAGTATGAAAATGGGCATCACATCTTGCAGGAATTCTGTGCCCATTTATGACTATGGTTCCCCCATGATGGTGCCTGGAGCCTACAGCAAACTACAGTTTAGCCCTATGCTGGGTTTCTCCTATGGTTAGAAATGGCTGCCTACATGCTTTTCTGGTGGAATCAAGTTGCGTATTCAAATTCCTCTACCTTTGCCTTTGGAATCTAATGGGATTCTGCTTTTACATTTACAGAAGATTATGGGGTGAGCATC
This sequence comes from Staurois parvus, assembly GCF_062004578.1. NCBI lineage: Eukaryota > Metazoa > Chordata > Amphibia > Anura > Ranidae > Staurois > Staurois parvus. Next base: position 549,370 of record NW_028318143.1, read on the forward strand.
CTCATTCCTTGTGCCATCAGTGGCCTAATAAGAAAGTAGTATACTTCTTTTTTTTGGAGTATACTCTAATAAAGAAGGATAACACATCCTTATTGAAGAAGTAGGCATCTCCTTTGTGACATAAGCGCCCTATTCATTTCAGATGCCCATTGAAACCTCTGTATGCAGTGCACTGGTACAGTATGTGGCCAGTAATACTGCTGAACAAATCAAACATTTGCCCAGTGAAGCAAAAAATGGTATTCACATCACTGAACTACAGGTAGTTGAATGCAGCTGGAAACATCAGGCATGTGTTGTTATTAACACCTGGAATTTGGCTTTAAAGTAAAACCACTAAACTACCTTAACCCCTTCTCGCCGAGCATATGCAGCTGGGCCTTGATGCCAAGCGGCTGCATATTTGCGTACCATTTGTAAACAAATGTGCTGAGAGCGTGCACCCTGCAAGCTCCCAGCACATGTGTCAGTGTCCCATGGAAAGGTCCTGATCTCTCCTTGCAATCAGGACCTTTCCAATCATGTGACTGCCATGACAGCCAATCATGATGGTCACATGACCCTAAACCCCACCCCGCCTCCTGGCATCAGAAACCTCTTAAAGGGCCAGGAGGGCAATATAGTCATCTGCTGGCTGGGTACCATCCACAGGCAGCTTAACTCTTCAATAAGACACAGATGTTTGTACCACTACCCCCTGAGGAGTTGCTTAGTTTTTGGGACTCCTACAGCTCTGCACAGCCAGGCAACACACATTTTCCTTCACACATTGCACACTGGAGATAGTAAACAGTCATTGAGCTTGTTTTTGCAGTTTTATTAAGGGGTATTGAACTTAGATGGGGTTGTGGGGTGTATGGGATGCCCAAGGGAACTGTGAACTGCAAAGAAACTCTTTAGCGACTATGTACAGGTCTGTGCACTAAAAGAAAGAAAGTCTATCTGTGGAAGAGCTCTCCAGCCCTTCTGGTGTACCACCTCAGACCCCAAATGAATCCTCCTCTTCACCCAGTTGCCTGAGGGTATTCATAGGCAAGGGGACCCAGAAACTGCCACTTGACAAAGCAGTCCCAGATGAGAAGCTAGTTGGATTTGCCACCTGACTACTCTCTCCCCTTATCCGGCCCAGGGGGTGTAGGATTGCTCATTCTTTCTCTCCTGTGAGCTTGGTGGGTTGGTGGCTGCCTTCAGGCATTAAGCTGGGCTGGTTCCTTCTCTGCTCCACAGGTTGTCCTCTCTCTGGGTATGATGAGGCAGTGAGATTCCCCTCTCCTGGGCCCCCTCCCAGGCTCCACACTCCAGCCTTCACTCCATCTTCCACCTGAAATTACTCTCCTGATGATCAGGCTCAATCATATTTAAGGGCTGTCCTGACCCCATGCCCAACCTCCTGCTTGGGGATTGGCCAAGATACCTTAAATATGCAGATCAGCCCCTCCTCACCCCCACCCACTACCTTCTAGAAATGTCCCAAGCTTCTAGAGCAGGAGGAGGTATCAGAGAACTGACCCGCAGAGCCCTTAGCCCTGACCTACAACAACCTGGCTGACTCTTCCCAGGCTGCTATTCACTGACTGAGGGAACATGGAAGAAAAGAAAAGGGTCTAACTATAACTAAAGCAACTAGCTTAAAACAGGAGGGGAGGGCAGAGGAAGATACCAAAATCACATTAATAAACAAGTCGTAGTGGCTCAAAACCATCACTAGATATCAATATCATGCAGTTCAACACAACACAGAAAATAGATGACATCGGGGTAAAGAACATGATGAAATATTTATGTAGGCTGTTCCTGCTAACCTCATTCTGAAAATGCTAGTTGCTGGGCGGATATGCTGACCCAATACAAGTATGCACATTTGCAAATTTGGAGGACAGTCCAAATCTGCACACTTGTTCCAGGTCAGAGGCTCACGGTATTAAAAGTAACTCCAATTTTCTTCAGAAAATACATTCCCTATACATTGTAGGGATTTCAACAAACTTTGCTGCACATTTCTGCCTTTTATTATTCTGAAGAAATAACAGTTTGTTTGCCTGTTTCCATGAGCAGAATGAATCTGTATGGGAGTGATTTTATAATTATCAATCAGCTGCTGCAAATGCAGGGCTCCACTAAGGAAAGTGGCAGGGTCTGCATCCCTTTAGATGGGATTTCCCCTTGGGAGTATCTCACCAAAAATTACATTTTTGTTGCAGGGGATGGCCAAAATCTGACTTTTATCTTAGTACAGACTTCTGGGAAAGTTAGCCAATCATACAAGCAGGAAATTATGTTTCTGAAGGGGGGGGGGGGGAGGAGGGGGTGGTCCTTATACCATTTGCGTACAGAACATCTCTAAATTGCCATATTGCATTTTACAGAAAATTACAGCCCTGCAGATCGAAAAGGAAAGGTCATTTTTAATAACATTCAAATACAGTGATATATTGTAAATGCTATATATTTTTTTTAATATTCTATTATTTTTATTTGCAATTTTTTTCCACAAAAGTGGAATTACCGTTTAGGGCAAGAAGGTCAGCATGACTGCCAAGCAACAAGCATTTTCAGAAGGAGAAGTAAGCAGTGGCATATTTTATGTTTCTCTAATACCAAGTTTCTTTCATGGCAGCAATGATCTTTCTAGTCTTTAGTGTCTACTATAAACACGTCTAAAATTGGTCCATGAGAAACTGCAAAAAAGTCCTACCCGCTGACACTCATTCAATAGATGAAAATGTCGCTATCTAGAATATTAGCAAGCGATTTAATGTAATATTTTGTATCAAATTCTATATCTACATAAAAGCCATAAGCTGGCTTGTTATATCACTACACATTTTTCTTAAGATACCCTGACAACAAGAAGGTTCATATCTGCAAAGCAGCTGCAGGGGAAAAAAAAGACATTTTTCTACATCTTCCTTTAATTAACGTTGAGCTCTAATTTATCATGGCTTCATGAGAGTCAACAATACATGGAGCAAGTGAATAAGGAAAAACAATTCAAAGTGAGAAGGAGCAGTTACCTAGGAAACCGCTTTTAAAGAGCTAAGTAATTGAAACAATCTCTTTCATAAGTTAGAAGTATGTTATTTTTTTTCATCTTTGTGGAAAAGAGTGGAGAAATGCAAAAAAAATTATAAAAAAGGACACTTTGGTACAATGTAAAGTAGTGACTGTACAGCTTTTATAACAGTGTAAATTTGCTGTCCCCTCAAAATAACTCAACACACAGCCATTAATATCTATACCGTTGGCAACAAAAGTGAGTACACCCCTAAGTGAAAATGTCCAAATTGGTCCCAATTAGCCATTTTCCCTCCCCGGTGTCATGTGACTTGTTAGTGTTACAAAGTCTGAGGTGTGAATGGGGAGCAGGTGTGTTAAATTTGGTGTTATTGCTCTCACTCTCTTATACTTCATGGCAAAGAACTCTCTGAGGATCTGAAAAAAAGAATTGTTGCTCTACATAAAGATGGCCTAGGTTATAAGAAGATTGGCAAGACCCTGAAACTGTAAGGGAAGCATGGGGTACCCTCGGGTGATGGGTCACACCCAATATAAACAATGGTGCCACCTCCTAATAGTTGCTATTTAATGAAGAGTTATATGAATGGACTTTATGGGCACAGAAAATACATACACAAAATAGTAAAATCAGTATTTCTTTATTTGACATTTCATCACGCATAAACCATTTGAGATAAGTTAGTTGTAGAGTATACCCACAATGAATGTCCCAGAGCCCACCATATATTGAAGGATAAGAGCTTGTGATGTAGCGTAGACATAAACCACCAATATGATCCTATATGGGGATGAGAGACATTCAAAAACTGGAAAATTGGCCTGACATGTTTTGCAATGACAGTCGCTTCCTCAGGGGCTAATTGTATATCTAAAAGAGATACATATACTTGGACAACAAACCAAATCATCAAGCATTATAAGACATTTATAAAATTATTAGAAAGACTAGACACTTACAAATTGAGCCATTATGTACCAGACAACAGTGAACCCTCCAATTAGCAAAAGAAGGTCTCCTCTGAGTTCCAAACAAGGCCAGGATATCCCAGGGGCCAGTTAGGGGGGCACGATATATTCAAGGTGGGCCAGAAACCTGGAAATGCCTCGGGGGACTGGGTTCCCAATGTGATAGGAGTTGAAAAGCCAAGTGGGGCCTAGTAAAAATATATAAAGGCTGGGAATACCACCCTTCATACTGTGATATTATTTTTATTTATTTATATATATATATGAGAGAGACTGGCATCCTAGATAGAATTAGTTACCTTTTAACTTACAATTCGACTTCCTCCTCTCCTCTTCCTTTTTCAGTTGGGGTCTCCCAAGGTTCTGTTCTTGGACCTCTCCTATTCTCAATCTACATCTCTACCCTGGATCAGCCTCCCATGGCTTTCAATAACATTTATACACTGATAACACCCATATCTACCTCTCTGCCCCTCAGCTCACAACATCAGTCTCCTCACGTATCACTAACTTACTGACCGACATTTCAGCCTGGGTGTCATACTACAAAACTGAGCTCTTAATATTTCCATCCCCATGTGCCCCTTCTCCTGATTTCTCTGTCACGATCAATGGCACAACCATCAACCTGTCCCCACATGCCAGGGTGCTAGGTGTAATCCTGGACTCTGAACTCTTCTTTCAGCACCACATTCAATCACTTTCCAAAGCTTGCTGTCTCAACCTTCACAACATCTCCAAAATACGGCTCTTCTTAACCAATGACACCACAAAGCTCCTAATTCACTCCGAGGTTATCACTTGCCTTGACTACTGCAACTCCCTCCTCATTGGCTTACCTTTACATAGGCCATCCCCCCCTCCAGTCCATCATGAATGCTGCTGCCAGACTCACCCACCTTACCAACCGTTCAGTGCCTGCTACCCCTCTCTGCCATTCTCTCCATTGGCTGCCACTCACCCAATGAATTAAATTCAAAATACTAACAACAACTTACAAAGCCATCCACAACTCGGCCTCCAGCTACATCATTAACCTAGTCTCAAAATACCAACCAAATCGCTCTCTTCATTCGTCCCAAGACTTCTTGCTCTCTAGTTCCCTTATCCCCTCCTCCCATGCTCACCTACAGGACTTCTCCTGATCCTCTCCCATCCTATGAAATTCTCTACCCCAATCTATCCAAATATCTCCTACTCTGTCCTTTTTTAGGTGATCCCTGAAAACGTTTCTTTTCAGAGAAGCCTATCCTGCCTCCACCTAAAAACTGTACATGTGTTTTCTCCATCGGCTCATCCCCTACAGTTATTACCTTTTGCATCACTTGAACCTCCCCTTTTAGATTGCAAGCTCTAACAACCAGAGCCCTCTGATTCCTCCTGTATCCAATTCTATTGTAACTTTACTGTTTGCCCTCACATTGTAAAACACTGCACAAACTGCTGGTGCTATACAAATCCTGGATAATAATAATAATTGGTCTGCAGCATAGTGAGTTACTAGACACATTCGTATGCTTCACAAAGGTGGCCTCTGTCTCTGCATTTAGATTCACATATATGTGTGAACAGATTTTTCACACCTAAAGACAATGTTGCCGTAAATTCATCTTGAAGCCAACTTACAACAGATAATTCAGAACCATGTGTACAGTTGAAGTTAACATCCTGCAGGTCAGACATAGCACAACTAAGCCAAAAAAAGATGGGGTATTGGTCACACTGATGCTGAAAGTCCAGTTTACTGTTCTGTACACCTTACCAGTAAATATGAATGTGTTTTGTGTGTGCACCTGGTAATACAGTAATATTAGAAAAGTTTAACTTCCCATTAGCAATACAACCATGAGAGCAAAAGCTGACAATAGACTGTGTTATTGTTCACTAGCATGCCAGTTGTCTGATGCTGGTAAATTGACACTTAATGTGGAAAAGGCACTTGACCATACATACAGATATTTTATTAGCTGTGACAAAAGATCTGAGAAGTACCCATTATCAAAAGCTCTTAAAAACATCATTGCTCAGTGCACCAGCCATAATATGAGAACCTTACCTGTACCTATAGTGTCATAAAAGACCTCTGTGGTGACAAGATATGAGCAATGTGATCTAGGCCAATTGCCTGAGAAGTGGAAGCCGGGAAGTAGAGGAGGGACAGATTTAGGGTTTCCACTCGCTGTTCATGAAAAGGTGTAATTCACATAGGTCCCCTTTAGATCCAGGAGCTCGCTCAACAACTGGATGCTAGAGGTGCTCCCTCCTACAAATATATTTTTTTAGATAGAGTAGGGAAACCTTACTCTAGCGTAAAGATGAATCCTGTCAGGTTTTTGTTACTGATTGTATTACCTCCCACTTCCTGTTGTGTTTATGAACAGAGAAAAAAACAATAGCTTAGTCATTACTCTTCCAATCAATGCATTGGTCTTATTGGTCTCAACTCTAAAACCGAGCTGATAATATTCTCCCCCCGCTCGTGTCCTTCTCCATCATGATGCTTCCATCAAGATCAATAATGCAACTATCAGTCCCTCCCCTCAAGCCAGGGTACTAGGTTTAATCCTGGACTCTGACCTATACTTTCAGCCCCAAATCCAATCGCTGTCAAAAGCTTGTAGACTTCACCTCCATAACATCTTTAAAATTTGCCCCTATTTAACAAATGAAACCACCAAGCTATTCTTCCACTCCCTTGTTATCACTTGCCTTGACTATAGCAGATCCTTTTTCAAAAGCATACCTATCCGTAGGCTATCCCCTCTTCAGTCCTATTATGAATGCTGCTACCAGACTTATCTACCTTACTAAGTGTCCATTGCCCCTCTCTGTTAATCTCTCCACTGGCTTCCAATTGCCCAGTGAATTAAATTCAAAATGCTAACAACAGCATACAAAGCTATTCACAACTCTGCTCCCAGCTACATCACCAAACTTATCTCTAAATATCACCCAAACCGCCCTCTCTCCTCCTCTCCTGCTCTCAAGCTCCCTTCTCCTCCTCCTATGCTCTTTTCCAGGACTTTGCTAGAGCCTCTCCCATCTCTGGAACTCTCTACCTCAATCTGTCTGGCTAACCCTTACCCTGGCTGCCTTTAGGCGATCCCTGAAAACTCATCTCATCAGGGAAGCCTATCACACCTGCAATAAACATTTATCACTTCCATCAGCTCATCCCCCACAGTTATAACCTTTTGTACCACTTACCCCACCCTATTATATTGTGAGCTCTTATGAACAGGGCCCTCTTAATTCTCTTGTTTTTGATTGTATTGTAACTGTACTGTCTCCCTTTATATTGTAAAGTGCTGCGCAAACTGTTGGCGCCATATAGATCCTGTATATTAATAATAATAATAATAATAATAATAATGACTTACTTTGTTTGCTGCTGCAACCTATTGCTTTTCAAAGGATTTTTATTATCTGATACCTTTCTGAAGGCAGGCATATATGTATAAAGTAGGCAATGTAGAATTTTTAGCTGCCTTGGACCTAACTAACCAAACAGTTAATCGGTATGGGAATCAAATTGGGACACCTGAAATATTAAATAGAGAGACAGCAGTGTTGAGGTTTTCTCATTTATATTTGACCTCATAAATGGAATCCAACTAATACTACTTATTAAGAGATTAACTGGAGCTATAGCAGACCATGTGATTACTAAGGGGCCTAGAAACACAGGGGACCCAGCATTTTCTGCATATACAGCTACATAGTGATTTATGGAAATAGTAAAAAACTTACCTTTGTTAGCACAGAGCCTGGGGCAAAGGGAAATGGCTGGTATGCATGCTCATAGACCATCAACCCATACATAGATAAAGCCCAACACACACACTGGTAATTTCATGAGTTTGTAAGAGTATAAGGGAAAATGACTACCAGTCAATACTGTTTACAATGTTAATGATTTTTCTCTCTTGCCATTACAACATCAAATTTGTTCCAAAGTGCTGGCCTTGAAAATATAGTCAACTTTAAAAGTGCATTCTATACTGATACTTAACTAATAGCAGCTAGAATCCCTGTAAAAGCTTTTTATAAATGGTTTTTATCTGACCGACCTGTGCTTTTTAAAACTCAAGAATCATGTAACAGCCATTTAATAGTGAGCACGCAATGTAAGCGTGGTAACCTTTATCAACAATTACCTATATGTTTTGACATTAAATGCTTTTTTATTTGTGACAGCAAAACAAACCCTTGATGGCAAACTTGTCATAATGTTAACAGAATACTATCAGAGAAGAGACTTTATAGTAAAGTTTATCTAATAATGTTTTTATTAAACAGCACCTCTCTCTCTCATTGCTTCCTATCTCTGCTGCTTTATTGGATGCTATTTAAAACATTGGTAAAATCAGCAGGTAGAGCGGCACCTCCATAACGAATGAGTGGAACTATGTGAGTAGAACTAGGAGGCAGCACTCTCATGCAAAATGCATTAAGGCACCTAATGGATAACGTATGTTATATGGGTGCACCTGGTAGTCAACTAGACTTGTTCGGAAATATTGAAGACTTTTAGCTGCATATCTGAACTCAAGTAAGTATCACAAACATACCCCAGAAATTCTAACTGCATAAATAACTCAGTCACCCTAATCTACTCATCATGGATTGTGTCAAGGGTGATTATGATTGCTCAACAACATAATGATTTGTCTTAAGTGTCAGATATACTGTAATTGCAGTACCAGAAAAACTCAGAGGTACAGTGCCATGAAAAATTATTCATACCCCTTGGAATTTTCCACTTTTTGCCATGTTACAATCAAAAACGTAAATGTATTTTATTGGGATTTTATGTGATAGACCAACACAAAGTGGCACATAATTGTGAAGTGGAAGGAAAATGATAAATGGTTTTCAACATTTTTTACAAATACAGTCAGGTCCATAAATATTGGGACATCGACACAATTCTAACATTTTTGGCTCTATACACCACCACAATGGATTTGAAATGAAATGAACAAGATGAGCTTAAACTGTCAGCTTTAATTTGAGGTTATTTATAGAGATGAGCGAATCGAACATGACGAAGTGGAATTCGTTTCGAAGATTAGGAAATATTCGATTCGCGCCGAATCCGAAAATTAGCAAACTTCGGATGCACGAATCGAATTTTCCCAAAAATGGCGGCGACATGTGTGGCGACGGAGCGGGGATCTCTGGGAAGGCGCGCAGACAAGGCGCGCTGACCCATAATGCATTCATTCATGACATGTGATCGCATTAGCCAATCAGCAGCCAGCCAGCCAGCACTGTGTAATGGTGGAGCTATAAATCGCGGCCATCTTAGAATTCTCCATTAGCCTCCGGTCATTCAAGAGAGACAGACCTCTGTGTATTAGGGACAGAGTTAGGGCCACAGAGACTTTAGGGCCACAGAATCGTTACTTAGGGACACAGAATCGTTACTTAGGGACACAGAATCGTTACTCAGGGACACAGAATCGTTACTCAGGGACACAGAATTGTTACTCAGGGACACAGAATCGTTACTCAGGGACAGACATAGAATTGTTACTCAGGGACACAGAATTGTTACTGAGGGACACAGAATCGTTACTCAGGGACACAGAATTGTTACTCAGGGACACAGAATTGTTACTCAGGGACAGACACAGAATTGTTACTCAGGGACACAGAATTGTTACTCAGGGACACAGAATTGTTACTGAGGGACACAGAATCGTTACACAGGGACACAGAATTGTTACTCAGGGACACAGAATTGTTACTCAGGGACACAGAAATGTTACTCAGGGACACAGAATTGTTACTCAGGGACAGACACAGAATTGTTACTCAGGGACACAGAATTGTTACTCAGGGACACAGAATTGTTACTGAGGGACACAGAATCGTTACTCAGGGACACAGAATTGTTACTCAGGGACACAGAATTGATACTGAGGGACACAGAATCGTTACTCAGGGACACAGAATCGTTACTCGGACACAGAATTGTTACTGAGGGACACAGAATTGTTACTGAGGGACACAGAATCGTTACTCAGGGACACAGAATCGTTACTCAGGGACACAGAATTGTTACTCAGGGACACAGAATCGTTACTGAGGGACACAGAATCGTTACTCAGGGACACAGAATCGTTACTCAGGGACACAGAATCGTTACTCAGGGACACAGAATCGTTACTCAGGGACACAGAATCGTTACTGAGGGACACAGAATCGTTACTCAGGGACACAGAATCGTTACTCAGGGACACAGAATCGTTACTCAGGGACACAGAATCGTTGAATTAAAGAGTATGTCAGACAACACGCAGAGGAGGCAATGTTTCAGGAGCGAGCAGACGTGGCAGCAGAGGAAGGGGTCGAGGCAGCACTAGTCGCAGCCAGAGGCCAGTGCTCCCGGTGTCATCCAGCGGTCGTGTCTCCACCGACAACCCTGCCGTCATCGATTGGTTGGCTCGGTCGTCTTCCTCTTCCCAGGTCACCTCTGACACCTACAGCCAACGGTCGGTGGGTACGTCAGACACAACCGTTAGTTGGCATGGCCCGGGAGCAAGCCCACTGAAATCACATGTCCTCTACCTGCCCCTGTCCTTTGGTGTTCCCTCACCAAGCGAAGTATCGCATGCTGTGGGCTCAGCCCCACTGTACAGTGAGGAAGAGCTAACAGAGGGCGGTCAGGAACGGGGGGAGACATCCGCCTCTTCAGCAGCCAGGCGAAGAAGTACTGGCGAGGAGAGTGGCTCGGTAGCCGGTCTAGAGACAGGTCTGTCTCCTGACCCACACGCAGCCGAGGGGGCTAGTAGTGAGGCGGAGACCCTAATTGATGATGATGAGGCTGATCGCACTTGGCAGCCTCGTCGTCATCAGGCTATTGCTTCCGCATCATCAGGAGAAGAGGGTGCCAGCTTGGCAGCGAGCAAAACAGTCGGTGGGTTGCCCAGGAGGCAGCAGGGTCGCAGCAGTGTCAGTGGAGGCAAACGGCCACGGAGAAGAGCACCAGCTCCACTGCAGCCTACCACCACGGCCAGTAGTGGTGCCGGTGTGCACGGAGGAAGTAGCAGTCAGCCAGTGAGGAGTAGCGGGGGCAAAGTTTCCTACTCGGCGGTGTGGCAATTTTTCGTCAAGCCGTCCGAGGAAGTAAACGTAGCCGTATGTCGACTATGTGGCCAGAAAGTCAAGCGTGGCCAGGGGGCCCATGTTGGGACTACAGCGTTGCGTCAGCATATGCAGCGTCGCCATTCGGTGGCCTGGGAAAACCGTGATAAAGATACGGCGGTTCTGCCTGCCCCAGCCCCCGCTCCATCACCCGCTCCGTTACTTGCTCCGTCACCCGACGTCAATCGCCCTCTATCAGCCAGTCAAGGCTCCGACACCTCTGCTGAGGGGAGTTGTCGCTCGTTGGCATCTTCCGCTCGTTCAGATGCTCCTTCTCCTGCTACTCCTCTTCACGGATTCCGTCAGCAGTCTTTCTTGGAATCCGTTTCCAAGAGACAACAGTTTGCGAGCACGCACCCGACGGTGCAGAAGCTGAACGTCCTCCTGTCCAAGTTGCTGGTGCTGCAGTCCCTCCCTTTCCAAGTGGTGGACTCAGCACCTTTCCGAGAAATGATGGCTTGTGCCGAGCCGCGGTGGAGAGTGCCAAGCCGGCATTTCTTCGCCAAAAAGGCAGTGCCAGCCCTGCATTCACATGTAGAAGAGATGGTGGGCCAGTCTTTGAGCATGTCGGTCTCTGCCAAAGTGCACGGCAGCGCCGACGTGTGGAGCTGTAACTACGGTCAGGGACAGTACATGTCATTTACGGCCCACTGGGTGAACGTGGTGCCGGCACAGCCGCACCAGCAACTTGGACAGGTCACGCCGCTTTTTCCTCCACGTTTGCACGTCCTTGGTCCAGCAAAGATGTCCGCCTCTACCACCTCTTCTTCCGCCGTGTCCTCAGCCGCCACCCCCGTGCCAAGTCCCATTACCCGACCGGCATATCACATGTGCGGGGCGCAACGGTGTCACGCTGTGCTGCACCTGGTATGCCTTGGCGAACGTAGTCACACAGGGGAGGAACTTCTGAGTGTAATGAACAGACAACGGAAAGAACATGGTGTCTGCTCTGCGTCAAGGAAGGTTGTGCCATGCGCCATGCATGGCTCACGTGTTCAATCTGGTTGTCAAGCGGTTCCTAAAATCCACCATCCCACTGCAAGACATCCTTAAAATGTCACGTAAACTTTGCCATTCCTACACCGCAAAGCACACCCTCCTTGAGCTGCAGCGGCAGAACGGAATTCCACAGCATCGCCTGATCTGCGACGTTGCAACAAGGTGGAATTCAACCCTACATATGTTAGACCGCCTTTACGAACAGCGAAAGGCCATCACCGATTTCCTGATGTTACAAGCGGATAAAGGTACTCCCCTGTGTAACTTAGATGTCAGCCATTGGCAGCTCATGCGTGACGCCTGCCGCTTGCTCAGGCCCTTTGAGGAGGCCACGCTATTCGTGAGTCGGCAGGACTATGGGATGAACGACGTCATTCCTCTGTTGCACGTCCTGGAACAAATGCTGTTAACAATGGCTGGTCAGGAGCGGTAGACGTGGCGCACAGATCTCAACGCCACATGACCCCTGTGGGGGCAGGACAGGAAGAAGAGGAGGAGGTAGAGGAGGACATTGGTGCTCAGGAATTATTGAGTGAAATGGGTGGTTTTTCCACTCAGCGGACAGGAGTGGAGGAGCAGGAGCATCTGGTAGAGGAGGAGGAGGAGGAGACAGAGGACCCAGACGCACCATGGCAGTATGCTGTGGAGATGGAGGCAGGGAGTCCCTCACATTCCTTGGCACAAATGGCCCATAGCATGCTCGGTTGCTTGCGTAGCGACAGCCGAATAATAACCATCAGACAGAGGGATGACTTTTGGCTGTCCACCTTGTTGGACCCTCGCTACCGTTCAAAAATGGTGGCCTTTTTCACACCTGCTGAGAGGGAGGCCAAAATAACGTACTATAAAAACCACCTATGTAGTCAGTTGGTCTCTGCCTTTGTGCGCCAACGTCCATCCTCAGACACTGTGGGCCCTGTGCGCTCGCGTTCCGCTGCCATGGCAGCAGGGGAGGGGTGGGGTGGTAGGAGCAGTGGCAGCTCCACCAGCAGCGGCTGCCTCAGTCTGCAGTCGATGATGAGTAGCTTTCTTCACCAGCGCAGTGAGGAAACTACTAACCAGCCGCAGCAGCAGCAGCAGCATCAGGTGGACCTGGAGCAGGAGCTCAAACAACAGGCTTGGGCCTACTTGGACAGCACCCTGCCAACCGAGGTAGACAATCCCCTTGACTACTGGGCAACGAAACTTGACCTTTGGCCCCAACTAGCTGAATTTGCCCTTGAAAGGCTGTCATGCCCGGCCAGTAGCGTGGCATCGGAGCACGTGTTTAGTGCGGCAGGAGGTATTGTAACTCCGCGGAGGACACGACTGTCCACCCAAAGTGTGGAGAGACTCACGTTTGTGAAAATGAATCAGGCGTGGATTAGTCTGGATTTCAAACCACCAGTTCCTGACACAACTGACTAAATCCGCCATGAATCATGCCCCAAACATGTTATTATTTTTAACATAGGCCTCTGTATGGCCTTCAATTTAAGCTGCTTACGCTTCGCCACTCTGCCATGGGCCCCTGTACCGCCTCCTCTTGCTGCTGCCAGGCCCGTAATCTGCCATGGGCCCCCGTACCGACTCCTCATGCTGCTGCCAGGCCCGTAATCTGTCATGGGCCCCTGTACCGCCTCCTCATGCTGCTGCCAGGTCCAGAGTGTGTCATGGGTCCCTGTACGGCCTCCCATTGCTGTTGTCTCCATCGCCACACTCTGCCATGTGCCACTTTCAGGTCTCCTCACACTGCTGGTGGGTTCCATTTTTTCATAGGGTGCTGTATGGCCTCCCATTGCTGCTGCCTCCACCGCCACACTGTGGCTCCACACTCTGGTTTTGGCCCCGTGACTGCCCAAATGAGTGAAGTGTCCGGTGATTCTAAGATCGACGGCACTCATCTGCATGTCATACTGACTGACAGTATTATTTCTCTTCCCCAGCAGACTCCAAGGGCATTTAAATTAAAGGTACAGTGTTCTGCACTAATATAAAGGCTCTCTGAAGCCTAGAAACACCCTTTTTATAAGTTAAATTCGCAGCGAATATATTCGACTCGAATCGAATTTATTCCGCGAATTCGCCGAATCAGCCGAATCGAATTTTTGAATAATTCGCTCATCTCTAGTTATTTACATCCAAATCAGGTAAACGGTGTAGGAATTACAACAGTTCGCATATGTGCCTCCCACTTGTTAAGGGACCAAAAGTAATGGGACAATTGGTTTCTCAGCTGTTCCATGGCCAGGTGTGTGTTATTCCCTCATTATCCCAATTACAATGAGCAGATAAAAGGTCCAGAGTTCATTTCAAGTATGCTATTTGCATTTGAAATCTGTTGCTGTCAACTCTCAAGATGAGATCCAAAGAGCTGTCACTGTCAGTGAAGCAAGCCATCATTAGGCTGAAAAAACAAAACAAACCCATCAGAGAGATAGCAAAAACATTAGGCGTGGCCAAAACAACTGTTTGGAACATTCTTAAAAAGAAGGAACGCATCGGTGACCTCAGCAACACCAAAAGACCCGGAAGACCACGGAAAACAACTGTGGTGGATAACCGAAGAATTCTTTCCCTGGTGAAGAAAACACCCTTCACAACAGTTGGCCAGATCAAGAACACTCTCCAGGAGGTAGGTGTATGTGTGTCAAAGTCAACAATCAAGAGAAAACTTCACCAGAGTGAATATAGAGGGTTCACCACAAGATGTAAACCATTGGTGAGCCTCAAAAACAGGAAGGCCAGATTAGAGTTTGCCAAACGACATCTAAAAAAGCCTTCACAGTTCTGGAACAACATCCTATGTACAGATGAGACCAAGACCAACTTGTACCAGAGTGATGGGAAGAGACGAGTATGGAGAAGGAAAGGAACTGCTCATGATCCTAAGCATACCACCTCATCAGTGAAGCATGGTGGTGGTAGTGTCATGGCGCAGGCATGTATGGCTGCCAATGGAACTGGTTCTCTTGTATTTATTGGTGATGTGACTGCTGACAAAAGCAGCAGGATGAATTCTGAAGTGTTTCAGGCAATATTATTTGCTCATATTCAGCCAAATGCTTCAGAACTCATTGGACGCGGCTTCACAGTGCAGATGGACAATGACCCAAAGCATACTGCAAAAGCAACCAAAGAGTTTTTTAAGGGGAAGAAGTGGAATGTTATGCAATGGCCAAGTCAATCACCTGACCTGAATCCGATTGAGCATGCATTTCACTTGCTGAAGACAAAACTGAAGGAAAAATGCCCCAAGAACAAGCAGGAACTGAAGACAGTTGCAGTAGAGGCCTGGCAGAGCATCACCAGGGATGAAACCCAGGGTCTGGTGATGTCTATGCGTTCCAGACTTCAGGCTGTAATGGACTGCATAGGATTTGCAACCAAGAATTAAAAAGTGAAAGTTTGATTTATGATTATTATTCTGTCCCATTACTTTTGGTCCCTTAACAAGTGGGAGGCACATATGCGAACTGTTCTAATTCCTACACCGTTCACTTGATTTGGATGTAAATACCCTCAAATTAAAGCTGACAGTCTGCAGTTAAAGCACATCTTGTTTGTTTCATTTCAAATCCATTGTGGTGGTGTATAGAGCCAAACATGTTAGAATTGTGTCGATGTCCCAATATTTATGGACCTGACTGTAAATATCTGAAAAGTATGGCGTGCATTTGTATTCAGCTCCCTTTACTCTGATACCCCTAACTTAAATCTAGTAGGACCAATTGCCTTCAGAAGTCACCTAATTAGTAAATAGAGTCCACCTGTGTGTAATTTAATTTCAATATAAATACAGCTGTTCTGTGAAGCCCTCAGAGGTTTGTTCGAGAACATTAGTAAACGAACAGCATCATGAAGGCCAAGGAACACACCAGACAAGTCGAGGATGAAGTTGTGGATAAGTTTAAAGCAGGGTTAGATTATAATAAATATCCCAAGCTTTGAACATCTCATGGAGCACTGTTCAATATATCATCCGAAAATGCAGAGTATGGCACAACTGCAAACCTTCCAAGACATGGCCGTCCACCTAAACTGACTGGCTGGGCAAGGTGAGCATTAATCAGAGAAGCAGCCAAGAGGCCCATGATAGCTCTAGAGGAGCTGCAGAGATCCACAGCTCAGGTGGAAGAATCTGTCCACAGGACAACTATTAGTCATGCACTCCACAAATCTGGCCTTTATAGTAGAGTGGCAAGAAGAAAGCCACTGTTGAAAGAAAGCCATAAGAAGTTCTGTTTGAAGTTTGTGAGAAGCCATGTGGGCAATACAGCAATAATGTGGAAGAACTTTTTGGCCAAAAAAGCAAAACACTATGTGTGGCAGAAAACTAACACTGCACATCACTCTGAACACACCATTCCCGATGTGTAACAAGGTGGTGGCAGCATCATGTTGTGGGGATGCTTTTCTTCAGTAGGGACAGGGAAGCTGGTCAGAGTTGATGGGAAGATGGATGGAGCCAAATACAGGGCAATCTTTAGAAGAAAACCTGCTAAAGTCTGCAAAAGACTTAAGATTGGGTTCACCTTCCAGCAGGACAACGACCCTAAACATACAGCCAGAGCTACAATGGAATGGTTTAGATCAAAGCATATTCATGTGTTAGAATGGCCCAGTCAAAGCCCAGACCTAAATCCAAAGGAGAATCTGTGGCAAGACTTGAATATTGCTGTTCACAGACGCTCTCCATCCAATCTGACAGAGCTTGAGCTATTTTACAAAGAAGAATGGGCAAATATTTCACTCTCTAGATGTGCAAAGCTGGTAGAGACATATCCAAAAAGATCTGCAGCTGTAATTGCAGCAAAAGCTGGTTCTACAAAGTATTGACTCTGGGGGGCTGAATACAAATGCACATCACACTTTTCAGATATTTATTTGTAAAAAATTTTGAAAACAATTTAACATTTTTCTTCCACTTCTCAATTATGTGTTGGTCTATCACATAAAATCCCAATAAAGTACATTTACGTTTTTGGTTGTGACATGACATCCTTGTGTTTTTCCATCCCAACAATACACTGAAAAAAGGGTACATCCAAAAGACCCACCATCAAAACCAAAAGCAAAGTAACTTGGTATATGCACTTCAGTATAGTGAAGAATGCAAAGACCGGTAGATTAGGGAGACAGAACAAACAGAAAACCCAACCATGTAGTGGGGCAACCTCTGCAAATCAGGACTCTTGTTTTCTTCCACTACCTTCCAGAAAAGGGATATTTTTTTCAAGAACAGTGAGGACAACTGGTCTTGAAAAAAGCTTAGCTTTGAAAAAAATTATATACATCAAACTGGAACAACCTTTCCTTAAAAGGGGAAAAAGGAATTCCATGATCTGTTACTCACATATAATTCCATTTTAATATCTGTATGCTAGCAATTTGACAACACTATACACCAGCCTTTCTCAACCATTTTAACACAGATGACCTCTAGAAATCACTTTACGATCTCAAGGATCCCCTGCTAAAAATGACTAAAAATTCAAAATACATTTGTGTGATGGTCAGTGGGAAGAATTCTCCTTACATTTGTGGTCATTGGGAAGAATTACCCCCTCACAGATAGCTAAAAAGATCAATGGTGTCAGTGGGAAATTGCTCAAGGAACCCCTAGAAACCACTGGAGGAACCCTAGAGTTCCATGGGATACTCAATAACCAACACCTGCCTTTACACATTACATCATAGTTGGATTACAGTGACTGAGTTACCCATGTGGCTATACATTTTGGGATATGTTCTTAATCTCATTAGAACTGAATAAGCTGTTTGTTTAAGCAGCAAAACGTCCAGCAGAATGTGACTAATGCTTACTTGCTATACCATAACCTGAATAGTGAGTACCTTGAAAGACATGTTATTTTCTGTCAATATTTTTCATAGAGCTCCCTGAAAAAAGCTTTATGATCAAGCACTCCTATGAGAAACATGTAAAGGCACCTTGTAGATAATGGCAATGTTTTAAAATATAGCTCTTTAGAATCTAGATTTCATTCTTTTCAAGTATTGTACTACAATTTGGGAAAACAGGTCTGTAGTCAACACTAGCAATGATGTGGATCAGATCCCCATGCTTTAGCAGTTATTTAAACTAGCAAGTGGAACTACAAAATAGCTGAAATCTTGTAATTGAAATGCAAACTTTTGGCAGACAGCAGATAAATATCAGTTTTCAGAGAACTTACCCTTTAAGGGCACTGAAAGCTGCTGTGATGTGGTCCTAATGTGGACCTGAACTCAAAAATGTGAAGATTTGATATTTTTTAAAGAGAACATTTTAAAATGTTAATTGTGCATAAGTGGTACCCTAAAAAATCTACAGGCTCTCACCGCCCAGTTCCACCACTTTCTGAATACCCCCACCCCTATTTCACTCTGCTGAACATCTTTCCTCCTGGATCCATCCAATGAAGTTCTGTTTGAGCCCCTGTGACAAAGACACAAAGCACAAAGATGAAAAGTACAGAGCTTGAAAAAAGTAAGTAAAAAAACTGAAATGCTTTTCAGAAAGGGGGAAAGAGGCTTGAGATTTACTTTTGGACCAGCCTGAAGATGGAATTTAACGTTTGAGTAAGCAGTGATCCTCTTTAAAAAAAAAAAAAAAAAAAAGATAAATTGTCTTTTTCAGTTTTAACCCTAATACCAAACAATGCCATTAAATCATATGCATTATTCACTTAATCAGATATAGCAACTATTAATTAAGGCATTACATAGACAGCATTTGCAGCCGCATCTAGAATCAGATAGATTACCCATTACATCATGTCAGTTCCGACTTAAATATATTCCATGTTAGAGAAATACATCATGACCTACTGTACTCAACGAAGATCTATCGCCTGACATTAAAAATTTACTCTGAGCCAAACAGTTTATTTTAAATTGAACATGTCAACTCTTGAACCTATTTTTGAGTGTTCTAAAGGAAATACATAAATCTTGTTAGTTACATTCGATAAATAAGAGATTGCGTTGTAGAAGCTATCTTCATTTAATGAGCCAGTCAGACAAAAGAACAAAAAAGTATTAGTAAATTAGTTACGGTGATGAAAGTAATAGACTGATAACTTTATAGACTATTACAATAGGAGGAAGCTTGGCGCCGGGAAGACCAGAGAGTACTGAAGCTCAAATATGGTTTTAAATATCAATAAGAGGTTAATTTACTTTTGCACTTTCTTATCCTTGAGTCACGAAACTGTGGATAATTAGGTCAGATTATAATTAAAAATGGATATAAGATGGCACTCTGATACTTATGGAGGTCAGCAGAACTTCAGCTATGTCTACAGGGTCTGAAATGAGAAGTGGAGAATGATGACATGAGAATAATAGAGCCAGTGAGTTATCCAATTAGATTCAGTCAATACTTTGGCTTAGTTCTGATTACATTCCAAATTCTCCTGGCTTATATACGCTTTAAGACCATGCTTGGATTCAAGTGTGAAATTGGAGAAAGATTTCAAAAACTGTCCATAGGAAGTGCTAGTGAATTACATAGTGGCCAAGTTTGCCTCTTGAGGAAACAAAATCCCAATCCCACAAAGGCAGTGAGATTGAGTATGAAAAATTGACTTACTTTACTTGCTGTAGGCAACAATTCCATAGTTTTTTAGTTTTATTTTCTCTACTGCCACCAGTGCCATATTATAACAAACATTTTTTTCGAGCAGTCAAAACTTTGGATGGAAGTGTCAACTGTTAGTCATAAAGAGCTCCAGTTTAGGAGATGTTCCAAGCTGTCTTATGATGGCCAGGGATAGATCAAGAATCCACAAGGATCCAATGATACACTTTACGATCCAAAAGCAACCAAAGGATTTTTTTTGCATACTTTTATGTGAGACTTGGGATAAAAATATACTTCCATTAAGTTTTTAATTCTCTGTGTGACCCTATTGGGAGATATCTCTTCACTTCCTTCACCTGGGACACAAGAAATTAGGGTAGCAATTGTCATTGGGACAAAAGACACAAAGTTCTAATAACTTAACAGAGGTTGTAAACCTTCTGTGTCTCCACTGATGAGATTTTCCCTCTTGTCCTGTCCAAACAAGAAGTAAGGGCAAAATTCCCCAATGGTGATACAGACCACAAATAAGAAACCTGACAGATGTTCCATTCAAAAAAACACAAACGGGGTGCAAACAGCTAGTGCATTCTTTAGTACTTTATTGGGTGAAGCAAAATAAAAATATACTCACAAGCCCAATAGGCTGAATGCATTTAAAACACACACAAGGCATGAAATACAGACAGCCGCTATCCAACTCCAACTGGTGAATAGATGACTGAGCCAGCTGACACGTTTCAGGGAACTGGCCCCCTTCCTCAGAGCAATGGCTGGTGGCACACTAGCCGCCACATTCCTAAATAATAGTGTATTAGGTCACGCTTCTCACCAGTGATGCTGGAACAGGGGCAGGTGCCTCCACCACTTTCGAGCTCGGAAGTGTCACTTTTTTGTATATCTCTAGAGGTTCTATAACATTCAAAATTAAAATTATAGAATAATAGAGCCCAGATGCACAAATTATAGAATAATAGAGCCCAAAATTATTGGAATAGAGCCCACATGCACAATGTGCCTATTCTCTTAATGAAAAATTCCAACCTATTTTTTTTTTTTCACTTTTGGACAGATGGGGGAGGAATAGAAGTGCTGTTAGGTTATTTTTGCAGTTAATGTCCTGCTTTTGGAAATTTCCATTCACTTCCTGTTATCACTGAATAAAATAAGAGTTTTGTTCAGTAGCAGCACAGATAGTAACAAGACACTTTTTAGCAGTGCCTATTAATACCACTTATGCTCAACAAGACTTTTGTTGGTATGCTGGGGGGCATTCATTGTGAATTAATGGTAAAGGGCTGTCCAACACGTCTGCTTTGCAGTGCACTGCAATGTGTTTCAAATGTCACTTTGTGCAAAACATATGTCTCCTGAGACCTTTGTTTATGCAGACAGTATAGTAGCTTGCTGAATCAACATGATTTATAGGCAGTATCACCAAGAAGACCCAGAGTGAAGTCCAGTGTAGCTTATTCCAAGCTAGTAGGTTACAAAGGATGTGTTATGGATTTTTTTTTTGGAGCATTTTCTGGGCTTGTTTACACATGCGTCACTCTGTGAAATACTAACAGGCATTTAGAAGGTGATGCTGCCTCCTGAATACCTGTTTTTTTTATTGACAACTGAACAGGCTGCTGGTATGGGAAAGCAAAGTGTTAACTCTGACAATTGCTCATTTTTCTTGGTCTACTTGACAATCCACCACCACAAGGCCATTTGACAGTTAAATGCAGTTCAAGGGCCACACATACTGGGAGGTTTATGATCCAGAAAATGCATGTTACTCTTTTCACATCATCCATTTTTTTTTTGCTACAGTATATCTTCCTCCCCTTCTTTCTCTCTCTTTCACCCACACATTAAATTATTGTCACTGAACTATACATTTTTTGGCATTCTGAAAAATGAACTCTTTATGGTTTATGACATTTTTCAATTGACAAATTGTTTTGTAAGTGTTCAAATTTGGCATTTATTAATTTTGCTGTCACTGTATGCCATTAGCTTGTTATTTACCTAGCTGAGCTACTACAATTTTGGAAGACAAATTAATTTTTAAATTGCAAAATTAAAGAGAAAGTAAAAAAAAAAGCCCATCTTCTTTTTGTTTTAATTCAACAACAACAAACTGTTGAATTAAGATAGGCACAGTTTATCAAAGCAGAAATAAAGGGAACATTTTTAATTAAAATAATGAATACATAAATAAATAACGATAATTCAAGTAAGTCGCTTGTGTCTACCTAGGTATGCTTAGAGAGCTAAATTCTAACTTGGTGACTTTTGCTAAGCAACTGTGCCAAATAAAAAGGTGTGTTTTTGTTTTAAATAAAACTACTGTTATCACCTTTTTTAAAACATTTTTGGATCTCCTGCTATTGATCTCTTTCAGCCTCTTTTAGGCACTTCCTATCTACATGCACTTGCTTCAGTGTCTGCTGCTTATTGATCTGGATCAGCTTCCTTATACTGACAGCAGTAGACCATATCTGCACAACATGTTGGGATGGAAGCATGTAGTCTCCATTAGTGGAACATGTAACAGGATGGCAATGTAGGCATATTCGGTAAATAATTGTTACATTATATCATAAAATATCTGAAAAAGGACATTCATGACAGTATTCTCATAAAACCCCTTACCATCTGTATTTAAATACTCCTCAGCAGGACCGTGACAAGGGGTGGGCAGGAAGGACAGCTGCTCTGGGCAAAATGGTGGGAGCAGTTGGATCACAATCACTGCAAAAAAGCTCCAGATCAGTGGCTACCAAATGTCAGGTCCCAGCTTCATGGCTGCTTTGATAGCAGGACCGGGACAAGGGGTGGGCAGGAAGGACAGCTGCTCTGGGCAAAATGGTGGGAGCAGTTTGAGCCCAATCACTGCAAAAAAGCTCCAGATCAGTGGCTACCAAATATCAAGTCTCAGCTTCATGTCTGCTTTGATAGCAGGACCGGGACAAGGGGTGGGCAGGAAGGACAGCTGCCCTGGGCAAAATGGTGGGAGCAATTGGAGCCCCATCACTGCAAAAAATCTCCAGATCAGTGGCTACCAAATGTCAGGTCTCAGCTTCATGTCTTCTTTGATAGCTACTGCTGTCAATGCTGTGCTCCAACATGCCCACTCTGCTCCCTATAGCCCCACAGCTGACACAAAAAAAAATACTGTGCATGTGCAAGGTTCTTCTAGCTGCTAGAAAGCAGGCAATCAGCCTTGCATGTGCAGTGCATACCCCAGGCCAACCATGGGCAGCTGGAGCAAGGGGAATAGATTAGGCATGGCACAGTACAACCATTCAATGGCATGCATTTGGAGAATGGGAGGCGGTGCAGTTTCCCTTCCTTGCCCTGGGTGTTGAATGATTCTATCACGGTACTGCTTCTCAGTATGATCAATGCTGCAGATACATTTAAAAACAACTGTAGTGCTGG